>NW_012267399.1:858173-880021 GCF_000151885.1 Dipodomys ordii | reverse complement strand
GATCCTCAGATCTCAGCCTCCTGAGTAGCTAGGATTACAGGCGTGAGCCACCAGCGCCCGGCTATTTCATATTTTTTTAAGTAAGAATTTCAATGTTTTCTATAGAACTATATCTAGAAGATGCCCTAAGATATCAGCAAAAATTAAATGAAATTTAATTGAAATGTAAAAATTAAAGTGAAGATATACACATTGAAAAAAAGAATAAGGCATACTGGAATAATTTAAAAGCCAAAAATTTCACTTACAGTTCATCCCATTTAATAAGATAGAAGAAATTCTTATAAGTGCCAACCTTCTTTGATTGAATGGGTTTAAAAAGATCCTTTCCATTGTGAGACAGGGAACATATCAAGTAGTATTTTTCATAACTGAGGGGAAAAAAAACAGTAGTTTTGTTTCTATCTTGATAACACAAATTGGCCAACTAATAAAAATATATCAAAAGTTTTTCCCACAAATGGCTCATATACAAAATGCCCTGATCACTATTCCTTTGAATTAAAAAAAAATCCACTGCTTTTTAAATTTTTTGCTACTTTTTAAATTAAAAAAATTAACCACTGTAGATTCTATGAAAATAGAAAAACTGTATAGCCAATGGAGGAGAGAGAGGAATATAGGTCCCTAACTGCCATTCTCAAGGGTGCTATGATGACACCAGCTGGACAATTTCAATGTTGTATTTGGTTATTTACTACCTTCAACTTTCAATTGAGTGACAATGAAAAATATATTTATTTGTTGCATGTAAATTCTAAAAAGAAAAGAGTACAAAGCAGTATTTAATATTTTTTACAGGTGCTGTTTTCCTTAGCTCAGCTATTTTAACTAGAATCAGTTAGGCCTATCAATTGTGCCTGACTCAATAGGGCTAATAATGCTAGTGTATTGGGACATTTACATCCACAAGGACAGATGCTGCTGTGTTCTCTCATTAGACAGTACTGACTTAACTAAATTGCTAGAAGTAGAGCTGGGATAGATGGAGAAAGGCAAGAGTCTTGTGTTCTACTTGTATTTTAACTTACTCACAGATTTATAGGATAGTTACTCTATTCATTATATCATATATTTATGAGTCTAAAAATATTTCAAACTTAATCTCATTGGCTCATAAAATAGCCCGGCTAACTAGATGATCATATTTCTCAAAAACTTCCTTGTGTCAATTAAGTTCATATTTATTTTAATTTTCTTTCCATCTGAATTATCCATTTTTTGGTACTATCTTCTAATGGGTATTTTTCTCATTATTGTGTCCCTACATTTATTTGTGTGTCTATGTATATGTATGTGTGTGTGCATATGTATATAGGGTAGTAGTAAAATAGTATCTCAGACAACAGTCATAAGAGCTGGGTATGTAGCTCAGTGGTAGAATGTTTGACATATGTGAGATCTTAGATTAGATCCCTAGCACAAGAAACCATACACATACAACAAACAAAGCTATAAAATTCTGTGTGCCATGGTGATACACACCTATAATCCCAGAACTCATAAAACAGAAGCAGGAGGATCACTTAAGCTCTGAAGTTTGAGAACAGCCATAATATGATGAGCCCATGTCTCAAAAAATGAAATGAGCTGGTGCCAGTAGCTCACACTTGCAATCCTAGCTACTCAGGAGGCTGAGATCTGAGGATCTTGGTTTGAAGCCAACCTGGGCAAGAAAATCTGTGAGACTCTATATCTCCACTAAACTACCAAAAAAGTCAAAAGTGGAGCTGTGGCTCAAGTGGTAGAGGGGCTAGCCTTAAGCAAAAGAAGTTCAGGGACACAGCCCAGGCCCTGAGTTTAAGCCAAAGGATCCCCTCCCCAAAATAAACAAACCAGACACCAAAAGGGACAATTTAAATTTAAGTTCCAGGAACATACTGTTACCTTAGTTACTGTTGAATTCCCAGTAATAACAATTCTGCTCACAAAGAGGGCTCAGTAAATATTTATTAAATGATTACCCACTTTCAAGTCACATTTTTATTTTAATATAAATATAAAGCTCAATGTAAACGAAATTTGTTTGGTATCTTTTCACTAAACTTCATTTTATAGCATCAAATGACGATAAATAATTTCAGTACAATATTCTTGCCAGACTTTTCGGTTTATATAAAGTCATTCCAAAGACTGAAATATAATATTTGCTATGTCTTAAAGGCATTGATGGAAAAACAATAAAAAAGGAAAAGCCCTTTAAAAACAATTAAAAAAAAAAAAAAGGAAAGCCATTCAATAGAAGCTAGGCAGGGTGCCGGCCTAATCCTAGAACCTGGCAGACTGATGAAGAAGAATCATGAGTCTAAGGCCAACCTAAGTTACAAAGTAAGTTCATGACCTACCTTAGCTATATAGTAAGACCTTGCATAAAAAATACTGGAGCTATAATGTAAGTCAATGGGATATCATTTGCCTAGAACACACAAGGCCTTAGTTTTAATCATCAGCACCACCTTCCCCCCCCCTGCCAAAAAAATTAAAAAACAACAAAAAGTAATATCAAATCAATAAAAATATACATATATGTTCTTAGATGGACACTGGTGGCTCACACCTATAATCCCAGCTACTCAGGATGCTAAAATCTGAGGATCAACATGCAAATACAACCCAAGCAGATGAATCTAGGGACACTTACCTCCAACTAACTGGCAAAAAGATGGGATTGGAGGCATGGCTCAAGAAATAAAGCTGCCAGCTGTGAGCAAAAAAGCCATACAAAGCCAGGTGCTGGTGGCTCACACCTATAATCCTAGCTACCCAGGAGGCTGAGAACTGAGAATCACTGTTTGAAGCCCATCAGGATAGAAAAGTCCACATGAGAATTATCTCCAATTAACTACTCAAAAACCACAAGTGGAGCTGTGGCTCAAAGTGGAGGAGTACTAGCCTTGAACAGAAGAGCTCAGGGATAGCACACCCAGGCCCTGAGTTCAAGCCTCACAACTTCCAAAATAAAAAACAAAAATTGCCAAACAAGAGCCAGAGATCTGGACTTCAAGCTTCATTACTAACACACACACACACACACACACACACACACACACACACACACACACACACACACACACACACACACACACACACCAACAACGCAAACAAACAAAATAGGTGCTCTAAGAGAATTCAGAGATTAACAATGAGTAAGCTATGAATGAAAGAGACGAACAGAAAAGTTGTGAAATGTAGTCTTATCTATTGATTCTAAGTAATCTAGTTCTAAAGGAAAAGCAGAAAAACGAGCAATCTTGATAACAATTGTTCTGTAAGATTTCTGCTGTGTTTTTCTGCTTATTTCGTAGGTACAAGTGATACTTTTTACTGTAATGCTTTAATGGTTTCAAGCACATCTATTAATTTTTATAAAAATCCAAAAAGTGTCTAGTTATCTTTGTTATTATCCATTCAAAGACTCAAATAATAGTGATTACTGCCATTTGGTGAAATTATGAGTAACTGTTAGATAAAGCTGTGTCTATTTTCTATTAAACACTTACTTTGATACCCAGTTACTTGAAATTCCATGTGCAGCAAAAATAGTAAACTGCAGCTGTTCTGTTGTAGTCCAAGCTTCCTTGATGCTCCTGCTACTTGAGGAACAGTCTTCTGGATTCTTACTAGAATTTGCATGAAGTCTGAGAAGATCATAAATTGCTGCAGTTAATTGGTCCATGCATAACTGAATAGGATTTTCCTGACTCAATGAGCCTAGATTGAAAGAAAATGTTAATATAATTCCCTGGTAAAGCAATAATTATTACTAAAATTTTAAAAAATCTAAAGACATACCCCTATTTGAGTTTTTGCTAGTATCTCCTCCTCCAGATAGTGGTGTCACCTGCATATATACATATATATATATATATCAATTAGTCAGAAATTGCCCATTATATAATATAAAATGTTTACCTTTATCTTTGATATATGTAATTAAATTCTATGTCAAAGAAACTCTTGTCAGGGAAAACTTTCAATTCTCAGGGGAAACTTTTCTTAAGTGTCTGAAAGTTAATAAACAGTAAGTAAAAAGTGCAAAAGAAAGGAAAAACACCAAACTAGTAAACAGATGATGTATAAATTCAAGAAAATTAGAGGAACTGGAAATCACTACAAAATGTCATAAAGGTAAAACATGACTTGTTAAATGAATCAAGCTATTAATTTTAATAATTGAATTATTAAAACTTAATTCATTAAATTTAATTAAGTTTTAATTGGAAATTAAGAAATAAATATAAAACTTTTTCTCATATAAGAACATAAAGAAATTAATCTAGAATTCTGTTTAAATAGTAATTCAAGAAAACTGTTTATTTATTTATTTAGTGATGGTCCCGGAGCTTAACTGCAGGGCCTGAATGCTGTCCAGAGCTTTTTCTGCTCAAGGCTAGTGCCAGTTGCTTGAGTCACAGCTCCACCTCCAGCTTTTTTGGTAGTTAATGGGAGATAAAAGTCTCACAGTTTCCTGCCCAGGCTTGGCTTATAACTATGATTCTCAGATCTCAGCCTCCTGAGTAGCTAGGCTTACAGGCACAAGCTAACAAGGACTGATAAAACATAATTATTATTAAAGTTGAGCTCCACTCCCACCTACTCCTTTATCCAATAAATGAGAAAATGAATGAATATATCTCAGACAACATGAGGACCTATGTTTGTTGACAACTTCCAACTAATCTCATATATTTTTAATTTCTAAAAAAAGGCATATAAGAAAGAAAGAGGATCCAACTACCAATTTCTACATACCATATGAATGGATCTCTCTGAGAAATGAGTGGACCAATATACCGTACAGAAACTGAAGAATATACAATCTACACATTTTTTTCCTTCCTTTAAAATTAAAGTGACTTGTGAGACTCATCTTTTCTTCATCCAATCAGACATAATAAACATATCTATGAACACAATTTATCTAAACCCCCTGCCATGGAAATAACATGATGCAAAGCGCACACGCATGTGTGCATGCATGCGTGCGTGCGTGTGTGTGTTGGTTTTGGGGCTTGAACTGAGGGCCTGGGCACTGTCCCTGAGGTGTTTTGCTCAAGGCTAACACTCTATTAACTTAAGCCATAGCCACCTCCAGCTTTTCGGTGGTTAATTAAGAGTCTCATAGACTTTCTGGGCTGGCTTTGAACTGCAATCCTCAGATCTTAGCCTCCTGAATAGCTAGGATTACAGGTGTGAGTCACTGGCATTCTTACCTGAGACAGAGATTTTATTAAAGTCAAACTTACAACAAACATATGACAGAACATACAATGGACATTTCCATTAAGAAGACATGGTAGCTGGCTATTACCTTATAGGGTCTCTAAATTCAGTACTACCTTATACCTCCAACCAATTTAGATATGTTAGAGGTCCTGCTTTTACACATAAAGGTTTCATAGTTTAGCTCCCACCCATTTGATATTAGCTCTCAAAGAACTCTTTCAAGAAATCCCTCACCTACTGAAGGAAGTCACTGAATCGACTCAAAAGTAACAGTCGAAGTTAAAACGGTATTATTTTGTTTACCAGAAAGCAAAAAAATCTTCCAGTTTAAGCAAGTTGTGTCCACTTAAAAATACTTACATTAAAATACTTACATAAAAATACTTACATTAGCACTCTTACTCCGTGGAAGGTTTACTGCTCGCTTTAGCTTCTTTACTGATTCTGTAATGGCAGGAGTCTCTATGCCATCTAAAGCACTACAGATCTTTCTTACAGCTTTAATTACTTGATCTATGGCTCGGTGCTGGTTCTTTTAAAAACAAAATAAAACAGTACTGGATAAATTTTTTATATTAATAAATTTTTTTATTGTGAAAATACCGTACAGAGGGGTTACAGTTACATGAGCAAGGTAACGAATACATTTCTTATCAAGCATTGTTGCCTCCTCCTGTTTCCCCTTACCATCCCTGCCCTCCCATCTCCCCCCACCAGTGGCTTGCAGTTCTATGATTTACTAAAAGAAACTAAGGCTTGGTTAATTTTCACTTTGACAACTATTCATATGCAAATGCTACTAATATCACATTTTAATCAGAAGCAAACGCAACAATTCAGTAACAAAAAAAAGACAAAATCATTTTTCTAAAAACTAGATTTTGTGTGTGTGTGTGTCCATGAGTGCCAGTACTAAGGCTTGAATTTAGGGCTTGGACAATGTTCTTGAAGCTTTTTTGCTAAAGGCTGGCCTCTACTAGTTAAGTCACAGCTCCAAGTCGAGCTTTTTGGTGGTTACTTGGGGATAAGAGTCTCAAGGACTAGGATTCCTGCCCAGGCTGGCTTCAAACCACAATCCTCACAACTCAGCCTCCTGATAGGTATGAGCTAGCAAGATTTACCTTTTTAATTATCTCTCAAGAAAAATTCCATAATGAAAACAACTCTTTCTCCTTCCTATAAAAATATGGTATCAAAAGCTAAGTTCTTAGTCAGGCACCAGTGGTTCATGCCTGTAATCTTATTTAGGAGGCCAAGATCATGCCAGCCCAGGCAGGAAAATCCATGAGACTCTTACTTCCAATAAACTGCTCAGAAAAAGCCAGAAGTTGAAAAAAAAAAAAAAAAGTTCTTAAGAGACTGGTTATATATTACTAATACTGAGAATAAGTTACTTTCTATATAACCATCAATTTAGATGTCTTATCTCATTAAAAACTTTGCTTGAGGACAATTCTTCCGTACCATACTATTACAGATGATTTCACCTTGATCCAAACGTATACAAGTACAAATATAGCGAAAAATTATTTACCTGGTGAAATCTTTTTCCACTCTTGTAAGGGATATAATTTCTACAGTTTTTTTTTTTTCTTCAGTCATGGTGCTTGAACTCTGGGCTTGAGCGCTATCTCTCAGCTCTTCAGCTTAAGGCGAGTGTTCTACTGCTTGAACCACAGAACCACTTCGGTTTCTAGTGGTTTATTGGATAATTGGAGATAAGAGTCTTATGGACTTTCCTGTCCGGGCTGGCTTTGAACCATAATCCTCAGATTTCAGCCTCCTGAGTAGCTAGGATTACAGGTGTGAGCCACAGATGCCCAGCAATTTCTACAGCTTTTGTTGTTGTAGTTGGTCATATGGCTTGAACTATAGGGACCTGGGCACTGTCCCTGAGCTCTTTTTGTTCAAGGCTAGAGCTCTAACACTTTGTTTGTTTTTTGGGGTCCGGTCATGGGACCTGAACTTTGGGCCTGGGCACTGTCCCTCAGCTCTTCAGCTCAAGGCTAGCGCTCTACCACTTGAGCCACAGCACCACTTCTGGCTTTTTTTTCTTTTTGCTTATGTGGTGCTGAGGAATCAAACACAGGGCCTCTGGCATGCAAGGCATGCGCTCTACCACTGAGCCACCTTCCCAGCCCCAGAGCTCTAACACTTTGAACCACAGTTAGGATTACAGGCATGAGCCACTGACACCCGGCTTCTACAATTCTATATAGCACAATAGAATAACTATAGTTAACATAACAACTGTGTATCTCAAATAGCAAGAAGATTCTGAATGTACCCTATACAAAGAAACACTGATAGCTATTACCAACTGCCCAGTTCTAATCATTACAACATTTTTACATAGATTGAAATGCCATATTACATTCTATAAATACGTACAATTATTATACATCAATTACAAATTTTGAGGGTTTTTTTTGGGGGGGGGTGGTTGTAGGGCTTGAACTCTGGGCTTTGGCGTTGTCCGTGCGTTCTTTGGCTCAAGGCAAGTGCTCTACCGCTTGAGCCATAGTGCCACTTCCAGTTTTCTAGTGGTTTACTGGAGGTAAAGAGTCTCACCGAGTTTCCTACCCAGGCTGGCTTTGAACCATGATCCTAAGATCTCAGTCTCCTGAGTAGCTAGGATTATAGGCGTGAGCTATCGGTACCCGACCTTTAAGTTATTTTTTTAAAAAAAGCATTTACATAATACATCTATGGTTAACTATCAGAATTTCACTACACTAAACAGATATTGCCAGGGAATCCTCCTGCCTTACCTTCCTAAGCAGCTAGAACTACTGGCATGCATCACCATGATCAACTTAAAACATTCATATATAATTAACTAATTCATAAAACATTTATTTCAAACTTTTATACCAAGTACTGTGAAAAAGGCTGAAACACAGTATGTACCATCCCTTAAATATTTTAATGTTTCCATTCTTGAGGCTTGGCTGCCATAAACTAAATATTCCTTTCACCTAGTTGAAATAAAATTACCTCATTTTCTTAAACATTCAATTATCTCACAGTTCTCAAGACCTGAAGCTGTTTCCTAGATGGTTTTATTCTTTTTAGTAAATAAAGCTTTATGAGGGACAGTGCCCAGGCCCAGAGTTCAGGCCCCCACAATTGGACCAAAAAAAAAAAAAAAGTAAATAAACCTTTATTGACCACAACCATAGTAATTTGCTCATGGTATTATTTGTGTCTGTCTTCATATCTTAATAGCAAAAGTTTAACTGCCATTAAATGCCACTTTAATGTAGGATAGGGTAAATATAGTTAATAATCTAATACTTCAAAATAGCCATGAGGATTTTGAATGTTCTCTCACAAAGAAAGCATAATGTTTAAGAGATAGATAAGCCAATTACCCTGATTTGATCATTACAAAATGTATCACATAAATATGTAAAATAAAAAATTTTAAAAACAACCCCACACCTGTAAACATAACTACTGAAGGCTTCAGAAAAAATAAATAGTAAGGGATTCAGAAATCCTTCAAGCATAATTCATGGAAATTCTAACAATGAAAGCCTGACTGAAATGGGTTCACAGGAGAATGGGGATATAGGAAATGGAAGCATCAAAACCAGTGATTATGTTACAAGGAGAATACAGAGTGTTGTAGTTGATACAAGATTATGTCAACACTTTTATTTTAAAATGAGTTAATATTTTTCTTTTCCAACTGCAATGATTTTCATGATAATCTCATCTAGTTTTATGGCTATAAAAATACCATTCATCAACTAGGCACCAGTGGCTCACGCCTATAATCCTAGCTACTCTGGAGGCTGAGATCTGAGGATCACGGTTGGAAGTCAATCCCAGCAAGAAAGTTCATGAGACTCTTTTTTGTTTTTGTCAGTTGTAGGACTTGAACTCAGGGCCTAGGCTCTATCCCTGAGCTTTTCACAAAACGCTAGCATTCTACCACTTTGAGCCACAAGCACAACTTTTGGTTTTCTGGTAGTTAACTGCAGATAAGAGTTTCACAGATGGGGCTGGGAAGGTGGCTCAGTGGTAGAGCACTTGCCTTGCATGCCTGAGGCCCTGGGTTCGATTCCTCAGCACCACATAAGAAAAAAGCCAGAAGTGGCACTGTGGCTCAAGTGGTAGAGCACTAGCCTTGAGCTGAAGAGCTGAGGGACAGCGCCCAGGCCCAGAGTTCAGGCCCCACAACCAGATTTCCACCCCCCCCCCAAAATGCAATGCCCAAACTAGTACTTAAAAGAAAACAGAAACATGAATCTTCAGGTCATTATGCTAAAATGTGAATTAAGGCTTACGTCTGTTTGAAGAGCTAGTTCCACTTGGTTATGATAAGAATCTAATAATTCTTCAACAGGGTGTCTGAAACAAAGAACAGTTATTGTGACTGAAGAATACCATGTATAAAAATGATTATTCAAATGAAAGTAAATATATTCTAAAATAAAGTTTAAAAATCTGCAAGTAATGCTACTTGTTATATACCTTGTCATGACTTCTTTGTAAGGTTTTTCTATTTGATTCGGGAACTTGTTTAAATCCACAGGTGTTTCATCATCTTCTGCCTAAACAAACACATATACACAAATATTTACAAAGAAAAAAGCAAAAATCTACGTTTGATCTTTCTATTGCCAAGTTAAATATGTTAGATATAGTTAAGAGGACGATATAATCTTCAAATTCAAGTAAATTTTTAGAACTGAAGGCAAAATAGTATCAAAATTTGTTATGTAGCCAGGCGCTGTGGCTCATGTCTATTATAATCCTAGCTACTTAGGAGGCTGACATCTGAAGATCATGGCAGGAAAGTCTGTGAGACTCTTATCTCCACTAGGCTATTTAAAAAAAAGAAAGAAAAAAAGCCCAGAATTGAGCTGTGGCTCAAGTGGTTCAGTGCTAGCCTTGAGCTACGAACACTGTCAAGGCCCTGAGTTCAAGCCCTAGGACTAGCTTTACACACTTACACCCCCCCATATATATATATATATATATATATATATAAACAAAATTGGCACAAAAGTGAATCAATATTATGATAAAACTAGAAAATATAAATACCCTTAAGTCTAGTTTCTATTATGTACATAGCTCTTAAGGCCAAAACCGAGGTGGGGACTAGATGGGAAAGAGATCATCCGAAGTATTGCTTTATTGTTTCTGATGATAATCAAGTTCCCTTCCATTTGCTACTTGCCTCCAACGAAGACAACACTGGTCTCTTTATCATACCAATTTACACAAGTGCATTCAAGAAAATAATTACTTACAAAACTGAAATTGAAAGTACCAGTGAATGTGAAAATGTGCTGACTTTTATTAAAGTTTCCATATAATTAAAATTAATTCTACTTAACACAGGTGTAAAATCCTACAAAATAAAGGAAGGATAAATGAAAATGATAATTTTCCATCGATAATTCTACCAAATGAAAAACATTGTCTACAGAGATTAAAAATTTATGTCATAGAGGGTTTATATAGTAAACCAACATGGTTTTTACTATGGATCTTATGAAGTGGATTTTACGTGTGTGTGTGTGTGTGTGTGTGTGTGTGTGTGTATGTGTGTCTTTCTGTGTGTGTGTGTGTATGTCTGTGTGTCTGTGTCTGTATCTGTGTGTAAATCTGGATCAAGGCTTGAACTCAGGGCTTAGGTGCTATTCTTGAGCTTCTTTTGCTCAAGGCTAATGGTCTACTACTTGAGCTACAGCTCCACTTCTGGCTTTTTTGGTAGTTTAGCAGATTTAGAGTCTGCCAAGGCTGGCTTCAATGATCCTCAGATCTCAGCCTCCTGAGTACTTGATTACAGGCGTGAGCCACCAGCACCAAGTATAATTTACTTTTATGAATATTTATTTTATTTTATTTTAAAGATGCTATACAGAGGCGTTAGTTACATGAGTAAGGTAATGAGTACATTTCTTGTCAAGCATTGTTACCCTCTACTTTGTTGTTTTATCAATCTTTTTTTCCTCCAACCATATTTAATACTCAAAAATCTTTTCTTCCTAATTCTTCTTTTAACTGACCCTGATGCTCTCACTCCTTTATAATTTTTTGTCTTTTGCCAGTCATGGGGCCTGAACTCTGGGCCAGGTTACTGTCCCTCAGCTCTTCAGCTCAAGGCTAGCATTCTACCACTGGAGCCACAGCGCCACTTTCAGCTTTTTCTGCTTATGTGGTGCTGAGAATCGAACCCAGGGCCTCATGCATGCAAGGCAAGCACTCTACCACTGAGCCACCAGCCCTAAAATTATTATAAACCAAACTTTTAATTCCTCTACTCTGAGGAGTAAGTTATGTTAGTTAACCTCCATGACCAAAAGTTTTCCTACTCTGCTGAGACTCTCATTGGGAACAATTACTACTTCATCCTGGTCCATCTCAGAATTCTGTGAAAACGTGCAAAATGTAAACTGGCTAATTAGCAGTATTATTCAGATCTACCAAATGTAATTTAGTTATAAGTTACACACACACTTACTGTTCGGGCCAATTTCTGGCACATTGCACTGAAGGTCAAGAGTTGTAATTTAATCTCTGTGTCCCATTTTCGACAATTTTGAATATGCTCATGACTTCCAAGGCAATGGCTACTGTTGAAATAAATTATTCACCAGTATTATTCTACTCAAATTAGAATTTATAGAGGTACAAGTAAATATACTGAATCTACATTAGAAACTGAAGGCACTGGTAAAATATGGAGACAGGTTTTTAACCCAGTGTGAACATTTAAATACAGGCACTGTTCTACTTGATAACAGTCAGAGTAAAGAAGGATCGGGTTCAAAGCTGGTCCAAGCAGAACAGTTTGAGACTCTTAAAAAAAAAAAACAACAACAAACTTTAGGGCTGGAAATGTGGCTTAGTGGTAGAGTGATTGCCTAGCATACATGAAACTCTGAGTTCAATTCATCAGTACCACATAAACAGAAAAAGCCAGAAGTGGTGCTATGGATCAAATGGTAAAGACTTGAGCAAAAGAAGCTCAGGGACAGTGCCAAGGCCTTGAGTTGAAGACCCAGGACTGGCAAAAAAATAAAAAACTCAGCAAAAAGTAGTGTTGGAGGTATGGGTCAAGAACTACAACACCAGCCAAGCAAACAAGCCAATAATGTACAAAAGACCTTGAGTTTAAAACCCCAGTACTGCCCCTACCCCTAAAAATAAGGACAAGACATTTCGGGAGACCTAGGAGGTTAAAATAACTAGATTAAATGCTAGATAAGCTATCTTAACTGTTAAAAGACTGATCTGGGGGCTGGGAAGGTGGCTCAGTGGTAGAGCGCTTGCCTTGCATGCTCGAGGCCCTGGGTTCGATTCCTCAGCACCACATAAGCAAAAAGAAAAAAGTCGGAAGTGGCGCTGTGGCTCTAGTGGTAGAGCGCTAGCCTTGAAGAGCTGAGGGACAACACCCAGGCCCAGAGTTCAGGCCCCACGACCGGACCCAAAAAAAAAGAAAAGACTGATCTGATCAATCTTTTCATTGTATGAATAAAGATTCATATAATAATTGATATAATGGCTTTTGTATGTAAAGTAACATTACATACTACAAAGGGAAAACAGTCTACAATGATGTGACTGACTGTTCACAAATGAAAATAATCATAATATCCACTTTTATCCAGTTGCCCACAATTGTTCCCTTAAGATCTCTGAAATTTCACTTACTCACAGCTCAACTGATTCAAGGAATGAACTCAATAAGATGCTATGCAGTATAGGATTACAAGTTTAAACTAAAAAATCTCAAACCTAAGTCTTTAAAAATGAAATCTGTAGCCAGTTGTCAGTGACTCACATCTGTAATCCTAGCTACTCAGGAGGCTGAGATCTGAGGATCGTAATTCAAAGCCAGCCTGGGCAGGAAAGGCCGTGAAACTCTTATCTCCAATAAAACACCAGAAAACTGGAAGTGACTCAAGTGGTAGAGCACTCGCCTTGAGCTGAAAAGGTGAGGGACAGTGCTCAGGCTCAGAGTTTGAGCCCCATGACCACCAACAACAACAACAAAAAAAAGAAATGTGTAAAGATGGTATTAGTAGTTAAATAAAGAAACTTACTTCTGTAGAACTTCCTCTTGACCACACACTTTCAGAATATAGCTGCCAACATCAACTTGGTTCAAATCATCATGTACCCAGCAAAGGGCTTGCATTATAATGATATCTACAGTAGAACTCACTGTAAAAGAGTTAATCATCATTTTCATTTGCATACTTACCTCTAAGTATATATACATTTATTTAAGTATATATACATTTATTTAAGACTTTGATATGTATAATCTAAGATGGCTTCTATACATAGAAATATAAATGAAAGTCACAAAAGTAGGCTACATATATTTAAATTTTTTTGACAATTACACAAAGCTTTTTTATTTATCAAAAAGGTTCTTTCTTTGCTAGCAGTTTATAGACCACAGGCATCCTAGGCACACACAAACAGCTTCCTATTTTTATTTAGCTTTCTAACTCTTTGCCTTCAGCACTCTCATGACCATTTTCTACTCCTCAATAAAGAAAGTATGCTTGATTCTGTCCCAGACACATTTAGCACACAAGGAACCACCATAGGCCCTGCTAACATGATTTTCCATTTTAGACAATTGCATGAGGACTTTAGGTCTCATAACACAACCCCTCCCCCCATTTGGTATGGGCACACACCACACATAGATGCTTCCATCTTCAATAAAAGAGAGATTGCCTTCTCAATTTCTAATTAAATTATCAACCTCATCTTCCTGTACTTGTAGCCGAATTTTCTTGGGAGGTGGGTCTGGAACTTCCAAAACCATTCATCTTTTCCAGACTCCAGAAATTCCTGTAGAGCACTGGGCAACTCTCTGTACAGAAGTTTGTAAGGTGCATGAAAATCCATACCGCAAAATCTGAAGATACATCTTGGACAGGTACCAGAACTGAGCAACAAGTGGGCCACAAATTTGTTTTCTTCTGTCAGTGGAAACATTGTTGATAATTATAACTCTTCTGGCCAACAAGGCCACTCCAGCAGGAGAGAGAAGGGTCTCTAAAATGATCTCTTTCAGCTACAACTCTCCCACCAGGGGCTGAAGCTCTCACCTCAGACCTCCCAGCCTCACCTTCTCTAGATGCTGGAGCCCAGGGGTTTAACCCCTTATAGCCCAGAAGAATAGGCATGAATAAGAAAATCACAAGTGCCAGATGCTGGTGGCTCACATCTGTAATCCTGGCTACTCTGGAGACTGAGATGTGAGGATTATGGTTCACAGCCATCCTAGACACAAAAGTCTATAAGACATTTATCTCCAATGAAATACCAGAAAGCCAAAAATGGCTGGGCACCAGTGGCTCATACCTATAATCTAGCTATTCAGGAGTCAAGATCTGAGAATCATGGTTCAAAGCCAACCTAGGCAGAAAAGTCCATGAGATTCTTATATCCAATTAAACACCAAAAAGCCAGAAATGAATATGTAGCTCAAGTAGGAGAGCGCTAGCCTTGAGCATAAAAGCACAAGGACAGCACCCAGGCCCTGAGTTCAAGCCCCAAGATCAGTGTACACAGACAGACACTCATACACAAAAGCCCAAAGTGGAGGTGTGGCTCAAGCAGCACGGTGCCAGGCTTGAGGAGACGATCCCCCATGTTCAAGCCCTATTACACACACACACACACACACACACACACACACACACACACACACGCATGCCACAACCATACTATAAACTGCTCCAGATATGATGGCATTCAGCAGGGTAGCAAGCAATGTTTTAAGACAAATTGTAAGGAATAAGAATCACTATTTGAAATTTGGTATTTACCTAGTAAAATCTACTTCTATCATAATATGGTTATAAATTTCTTAGAAACATATTGTAAATGTGTACATTTATGACTAAACATATATTTTTATATGTGTGTATATATATCCATATGTATATATATCCATATGTACATACATATGGATATTTGAAATTAGAATGGATTTGAATTCAGGGCCTTATACTTGCTCTACCACTGCAGTCATATCTCTGGACTTTTTGGTTTTCAGTTAACTCTTCAGATAGGGCTTGCTTTTTGCCTGAGCCAGATCAAACTGCAAACCTACCAATCCCTCACAGTAGCCAGGATAACAGATATGTAACACCACTTGTTTGCTGAAATGAGGTCTTGTTAACTGTCTTTATTTAATACTAATTGGGACTTAAACTCAGGTTTTTACACTTGCTAGGCAGGTGCGCTAACACTTTATCTATGCCTCTCCTTTGGTTATTTGGTTATTTTTGTCATAGTATCCCCTGTTTTAGCTCAAGTGGCCTTGGACTTCATTCTTCCTACTTATACTTCAGACACAATTGGAAAGGTAAAACCAACATACTCAACTTTTTTGTTGAGATAGGGGTCCACTAACTTTTTGTCTAGAAGAGCCTTGAGCTATGCTCCTCTCTATCTCCATCTCCCAAGCAGGTGAAATTATAGACCCATGATTATCATTCCAATTTTGATTATATAAATTGAAACACTTACTATAAATACTTATTTATGCTTATTTCTAAGTGCCTACTTACTTTTCCTTCCATCTTAATACAAATTTTTATTGCATTCTGAAGATTTAAATATTTTCCAGTCAGATAAGGTATATCTAAACAAATTAGCTTTTCCTTTAGAAACTAAAAGAATGACTACACTAGTTGACTAACATTTTTCTGTTAGAAATTTATATTTTTTCCAAAGGGAATTCCAAAGTGGGAAGCCACAAAAATAAGTCATTAAAAGTATGTATGGCCTAAGTCTTAAATCAAAGTAGTACAGATATATTGCATTTTATTCCACAGTTGGAATCTCTTTATAATCATATGCATCATAAATAAATCTAAAGAGAATAAAAGTAGTTTCTAAACCTATAACAATTTTTAAAACTATACATTAGAAGTACACCTCTAGAAGAATATGTATACTGTACATGGAACTATTCTTTACTTAGAGATTTGCAAGATATTTGGAGCTTACATCTCTTTATAAAAAAAGCATTTTTCTAGGTCTTAGTGGCTCACACCTATAATCCTAGCTACTCAAGAGGCTGAGATCTGAAGATGGAGGTTCAAAGTCAGCCTAAGCAGGAAAAGTCCATGAGACTCTTATCTCCAATCAACTACCAAAAAGCCAGAAATGGCATTGTAGCTCAAACTGGTAGAGCATTAGCCTTAAGCACAAAAACCTAGGCCATGAGTGCAAGCCCTAGGACTTGGCACCATACACACACATTTGTCTTTCCATAAATTGAGACACAAAATTAAAATATAATTAGTATAATTAGCTTTGCTATCAATCTAATGTTTTTGAGTCTTAGCCAAGAAGCACTGATTCACCTAATGTTTTTGAGTCTTAGCCAAGAAGCACTGATTCACCAAGTATTATTTGGCATACTATAGAGGCATAAACAGTTACAAAGGGAACCTTTGGTCCTAACCAAAAAGTTATCCATATGAATGCCATATTTTTGAAAGGAACTCCTAATGATAACCAAGTTAGTTTATTAAAGAAAAGGTTATACTAGTATTTTAAACAGTATTTTAAGCAATAAAAAATGCTTAAGAAGTTACAAACCTACCATCGCAAGTAAAAGTAACTGGCAGTTGAAATCCTTCAATCTCAATGGAGACCTTCACACTTGCATTTTCTCCACATAGGTTTCTTTGCACTGTGACTGGACTTAAAAAGTAGCCTGGATTTGTGCAGTGATCAGTATATGGAAATTTGGTCTTCAATCTGTTCACAAGAAAGAAGATACTGAATTCCTTTTCACAGAAAAGCTACTTTGAGAGTCCTGAACAAGGCCTTACATGCTTACAGCCACTCAATTCTGTGTCTTTGTTCAACTCTAGAGCAGCTCATGGAATTACAATTAATGAGCCCCAGTAACCAGCATTTGCCTTTTAAATGAAAGAAACCCAAGGAAAAGGAAGAGATTAACTATTGCCAGAATATCTTTGCAAACACTGTCACATTACTCAAGCACAGACTACATAAGTGGCCCTAAATGAGGATCTGCTTCAGATTCTTTTGCCATACTATTATGAAACAAAAAAGTAGATGTTTTACGAATTAATGATAATAGACAATATATTCTAAAATTATCATAATCAAAGAGATAAAAAAATTGCTGTCTTCTAAAAATCATTTATTTATTTATTTATTTTCCAGTCCTAAGGCTTGAACTCAGGGCCTGGGCTCTGTCCCCGAGCTTCTTTTTTTTGCTCAAGGCTAGAATACTACCACTTGAGCCAGAACCACTTCCAGCCTTTTCTGTTTATGTGGTACTGAGGAACTGAACCCAGGGCTTCATGCATGCTAGGCAAGCCACTCTACCACTCAGCCACATTCTTAATCCCAAATCTTTTCCTTCCTTCCTTCCCCTCTCCCTCTCTCTCTCTTTTTCTTTTTTTTTTTTTTGTTGGTTGTGGGATTTGAACTCTGGTGCTGTCCCTCAGTTCTTCAGCTCCAGGCTGGTGCTCTACCACTTGAGCCACAGTG
Organism: Dipodomys ordii; assembly: GCF_000151885.1. Lineage (NCBI taxonomy): Eukaryota > Metazoa > Chordata > Mammalia > Rodentia > Heteromyidae > Dipodomys > Dipodomys ordii. Next base: position 862,264 of record NW_012267399.1, on the reverse strand, counting down.
CCACTTCCGATTTTCTGAGTAGTTTATTGGAGATGAGAGTCACACAAACTTTCCTGCCCCAGCTGGCTTTGAACCGTGATCCTCAGATCTCAGTCTCCTTATTAGATAGGATTACAGGTATGAGCCACCAACGCCAGATTTTGTGTTTTCATAAGGGCTTTACTTTCCCAAAATGATTGGTAAGAAGCATTACATGCAAAGGTATTATAGGGGCAATACAGTTAAATTTAAATACATGCATGTGGCACATGGTTCATTTATAAATAGAACAACTGTTATCAAAAGATAGTATCAAAAAATGAGGAGGGAGCTAGCTCTGATGCCATTAAACTCTTAAGATTTATTTAATGACTTTTCCTTGAATGTTGAAAGGTAAGTTCTGATATATATATATATATATATATATATATATATTACCTCCCTCTCTTGAGGTGGAGATTAAATAGGGCCTCATGAAAACTAGGCATGCACTCTACCACTGAGCTACACCTCTAGCTCTCCATGGTTTTCATGGAGCTATAAATGGAATAAATAAATGCTGCAAATGTCTATTTGTTTATACAGAAATTAAATTATCTCAATTATATATACAGAATCATTTGAGATGATAAGCATAAAGGATATATGATAATATACATAAATGAAGAATAAGAACAGAGATGAAAGAAAAGCAACAAAACAAGATTACATAAATTTGAATCCTAATTGTATCAATTAAGAGCTGTGTGAACTGAGGCAAATTATTGACTTGTTTCTTTTTCTTCTTGCTGCTTCAGTTTCTTTTTCTACAAACGGGATAATATTACTATTTACCTTCACAGAGTTGTGAAAATACACACTATAAGTTTATAAAGCACTAAATTCACTAAATCAATTGCCTATTTCATTATTAGTCTATATTCATTAAAATAATACACCTGAATTATGATCATAAGTGACACAAAAGGTCCAAAAGAGAAGAAAAGTAGTAAAGTAATTAATGTAATAAAACTTAAATTGATATTGGTATTGCACTCACACATGAACACTTTACTTTTAATGTTTGATTGCTGACAAGTTCATCTCTCTAGAACACAGTAGGCAAGAGCTTAATGGGATCCAGATTAAGATTCTAATTACACAGCAAATAGAGGCTATATACAAACCCAGAAGTGGGTCTTCAGCAGGATCTAAATCTGCAAATAGTATCTTCCCAGCCTTCAGAACTATGAGAAAACAGTCAAAGAGAGCTGGAAGGGAAGGGAAAGGAAAAAGGAGGGGAGAGGATGGGAAGGAAAGGGAAAAGAAGGGGAGAGGATGGGAAGGAAAGGGAGAGGAAAAAAGAGAGGGGAGGAAAGGGGAAGGGGAAGAGGAGAAGAAGAGAGATGGCATGCAATGAACTTGGCTTTGGAGGAAAAAATATCTCACTTTCTTCTATTTTCTAATTCATTTTCCTTTTTAAAAACAAGTCCTATTTATTACACATATGAATGTGCATAATGTCTCTGAATTATTCACCTAAAAAAAACAATTAAAATGGCAAGTTTGTTATATTTATTTTACTCCCGAAAAGAGAAGGTGAACAAAGGAGGAGGTAACAATGCTCGAAAGGAAATGTACTCATTACCTTACTCATGTAACTAACCCCTCTACAGTATTTTTACAACAAAAAACATTTATATATAAAAAAAAGAGCTCTCTCTGCTCTTGTCTAGCTCTTTCTCAGCTCTTTCCTTCTCTTCTCTTTCCCAGCTCTCTTCTCTTTCCTAGCTGGCTCTTTCCCACCTCTTTCCCAGATGCTCTCTTTTCTAGCTCTTTTCTCTCTTTCCCAGCCCTTTCCCCACCTCGTGGAGGGCCAAGATGGCCTGGTGCCAGCCAGAACCATGAATAAACCTATTCCTTACCTGAATACCACATGTGTGGTGCTGTTCTTACTCAGCTATTTCTTTTTAAAAACCTAACATCAATAAAAAAAAGAAAAGATGGGGCTGGGAAGGTGGCTCAGTGGTAGAGCTCTTGCCTTGCATGCATGAGGCCCTGGGTTCGATTCCTCAGCACCACATAGGCAAAAAGAAAAAAGGCGGAAATGGCGCTGTGGCTCAAGTGGTAGAGCACTAGCCTTGAGGTGAAGAGCTGAGGGACAGCGCCCAGGCCCAGAGTTCAGGCCCCATGACTGGACCCCCCCCAAAAAAAAAAAGAAAAGAAAAGGTGATTAAAAATATTTTGGTTGTACTGGTGATTATATTCAGAGCCTTGTGTTTATTCTGCAAATATTGTACAACCTGAGCCATGTTCCTAATCCGGTAACTTATGTAAATAAGCCCTTTTTATACTTGCTTGATACAACGAAGATATGAGGTCCAGAAAATTACAAAGATTTCCTTTATATTTCTAATGTCAGATATAAAAGACTGTTAAATTTGGGTTGTTTTATAAACTTAAATATAATTAAGTTAATAATTGCTGAGTAAATTATACATTCTAAATACAAATAGAACAAATAGGATTTCTGTGTGTGTGCCAGTGTTGGGGCTTGAACTCAGGGCATTGGCACTGTCCTTTAGATTTTTGCTCAAGGCCAGAGCTCTACCACTTGAGCCACACTTCTACTTTCAGCTTTTTGGTAGTTAAGTGGAGATAAGAGTCTCACAGACTTGCCCCCAGTGCTGCCTTTGAACCTAGATCCTCAGATCTCAGTTTCCGAAGTAGTTAGGATTACAGGCTTAAGCCAATGGTTAAGCCTGGCTAAGATAGGGTTTTTGTTTTTGGTGATCAATCACAGAGAAGTCTCATGGACTTTTCTTCCCTGGGCTGGCTGGCTGACTGTGACCATGATCCTCAGATCTCTGTTTCCTGAGTAGCTAGGATTATAGGCATGAGCCACCAGCACCCAGCATCAAATAGGATATTTGTTACAGCTACTCCAAACTACACATTATGGTTTGATGTGCTTCAGTAGCTACCTGTAGAACATATGGGTATATTTTTTCTGTGTGTGAGGCTTGAACCTGCTCAGGCCCTTGAGCTCTCACTTGGCTTTTTCACTCAAGGTTGGCAGTCTACTATTTGAGGCACAATTCCCAATTTCAGCTTTTTGCTGGCTAATTAGACATAAAGAGTCTCACAGACTTTTCTCCCTAGGCTGGCTTCAAATTATGATCTTCAGATCTCAGTCTCAGGTCTCAGATTACAGCTATGAGCCACCAGTGCCCAGCTAAAGCACATTATTTTTAAACTTAAACTCTTGCTTTTCTAAAGGTTCCATTAGTCTTTTATCCAAAGAAAATGTTTTGTTCAGGTGAAACTCCAAATAAGCTAAAGAGAATTATGTTTGTACTTTTATTTCCATCAATGAACTATGTTTGCAATGAGTATTTACCAGAACTTTTAGAAGCAGAGGGTTTTTTTTTTTTTGGGTCCGGTCATGGGGCCTGAACTCATGGCCTGGGCACTGTCCCTCAGCTCTTCAGCTCAAGGCTAGCAGTCTATCACTTAAACCACAGCGCCACTTCCGGCTTTTTTTCCTTTTGCTTATGTGGTGCTGAGGAATCGAACCCAGGGCCTCTGGCATGCAAGGCATGGGCTCTACCACTGAGCCACCTTCCCAGCCCCAGAAGCAGAGGTTTTTGAAGCTATATTCTAAGAATATTTGTTGCTCCCTTTTGGCTGTTTGGGGTAGTTTTATTTGAAGTGGCTCTGTTTTTTCCAACATGTTTTTTTTTAATGTAAAAAATATATTTGTGCTATAAGTTTGTTTTAGACACGAGATTTCACTGTACATAGTCCAAACTGTCCTCTAGCTTGTGATCTTCCAGTAAATCAGCTCTCTTATGGGTTAAGCCTAGAACTAGCTCTACCATTGAGGTACATCACTTCAGCCTGTCCTTTACTTTTTGAAGTCTCCTAAAATTAATCATTTAATCATCTTAATTCAGCTATGAAATTAATGTCAGGCTAATAGAATATTTATTCACAGTTAAGATTATGTAACAGAATGAATAATTTGTTTGGTTATTTTTTTTTTGGGTCCGGTCATGGGGCCTGAACTCTGGGCCTGGGCACTGTCCCTCAGCTCTTCAGCTCAAGGCTAGCACTCTACCACTTGAGCCACA
>NW_012267399.1:844996-847383 GCF_000151885.1 Dipodomys ordii | reverse complement strand
GTAGAGCGCTAGCCTTGAGCTGAAGAGCTGAGGGACAGCGCCCAGGCCCAGAGTTCAGGCCCCACGACCGGACCCAAAAAAAAAAAAAAAAGAACACAGCGTATTTAAATTTCAATGAAAATAACTTACAAGAAGATTTTGATTAAACTAAAAATTTAAGGCAATTACTTTACTAGCTTTCTTCTTTTAAAAAGTAGCAGAGTCCTTTCTGCTAGAAAGTAATATATACATTTTGAAGATGGTGGGAAATACCAAGAGTTCTATAATATCACAACTAAAAATATCAGAGCTCCTGGGAAAAAAAGAATTATGCTAAGTCAGATTCACAAAATTAATGTAATTCTTGAGCCAAAGCCCTAGCTAAAGCAAAAACAAGTCCTTATAAAAATACAGGGATGGGAAGGAGTTCAGTGGTAGAGGGCTTGCCTTGCATGCATGAGGCCCTAGGTTTGATTCCTCAGCACCACATAAGCAGAAAAAGCCAGAAGTGGCTCAAGTGGTAGAGGGCTAGCCTAGAGCAAAGAGCTGAGAGCAGTGCCCAGGCCCAGAGTTCAGACCCCACGACCAAACAAAAAACAAAAACAAAAACCCACAACAACAAAAAGCTTATACAGTTAAATGTCCACCTGCATTTGCACCGAACACTATAGTCTTCAATATTTTCAAGCCTAAAACTCTGGGGCTCTGGCTTTCTCATTGCAGATAGGAGTTCTCTAGGGGCATTCATTTCTAGTCAAGACAGGCTACAATTATAATAGTATTAAGAGGATGTAGACATTTTCACTCAACCAATAAACAAAATATTTAAAGGGAAATGTCTAAGTCATCAATCACTCTTTCACCTGCTAAGCACTGTAAAACATGCATCCATTCTTTTAAAAAAAAAATTTAGGGCTGGGAAGGTGGTTCAGTGGTAGAGTGTTTATCTTGCATGCATGAAGCCCTGGGTTTGGTTTCTCAGTACCACCTCAAAGATAAAACTTTCTCCTAGCATGATCCAGTTAATCAGTCTACATGGTTGACACAAAAATCTGCTTTTTTTGAACTCTAGAAATTAAGTAGACTGCTGGGGAGGATTAGTTTTAGAAGCATGTTCTGAGCTTTTTCCTTAAAATATCATGAGGATTAAAGAGTAAGGACTGGGAAGGTGGCTCAGTGGTAGAGTGCTTGCCTCACATGCATGAGGCCCTGGGTTCAATTCCTCAGCACCACATAAGCAGAAAAAGGCAGACGTGGTGCTGTGGCCCAACTGATAGAGTGCTAGCTTTGAGCTGAAGAGCTGAGGGACAGTGCTCAGGCCAAGTTTGGGCTCCACGACTGGCAAAAAAAAAAATTGTAAAGGTGATGAACATGGGGGTTACAGTTACAAGTAAGGTAATGAGTACATCTCTTTTTTTTTGTTTTTTTGTTGTTTTTTTTTTTTTTTTTTTGTCCAGTTGTGGGGCCTGACCTCTGGGCCTGGGCGCTGTCCCTCAGCTCTTCAGCTCCAGGCTAGCACTCTACCACTTGAGCCACAGCGCCACTTCTGGCTTTTTTTTTTCCTGCTTATGTGGTGCTGAAGAATCGAACCCAGGGCCTCATGCATGCAAGGCAGGCGCTCTACCACTGAGCCAACTTCCCAGCCCAGTACATCTCTTTTTAAACAGTTACTCCCTCCCTCTATATCTCCCCCCCACACTCCCCTCCTTCCTAAGCTGTATAGTTCATTTCCAACATAATATCTAGTGAGTATCATCGTTGCATTAGTTCATCCTTTGTCCTTTTGTTTCTGTGATTCCCTTTCCCTTCCATGGATGAGATAAGCATATACAAGACAAAGGGTACAGAAAAACCCCAACATGGTAGCAAAATGGACTATACTACTCTAAAGAATGAAACTGCTCATACATTGATATGGCTTCAGTAATACTGATTATTTCAAGTAATGCACTGATTACCTGATATCCAATGACACTGGCTTTCCTGAGACTGTATTTTATCTCTCAGTTCTAGAAAGTGTGAGCATTTAGTTGTGCCAACATATGTATATGTATAAGTGTGTTCACATGGTGTGATTGTGTGTGTGTGGGGGGGGGGGTTGTGGTTCAAATGGTAGAGCTCTAGCCTTGAGCTAGCGCTGAGGGTCAGTGCCGAGGCCCAGAGTTCAGGCCCCACAACCAACCAAAAAAAAAGAGCATGAGTCCAAGCCCCAGTATGGGCATTAAATCAATCAACCAATAAACCTACCAATCAGTAAACATTTATTATGTGTCATGCTCTTCTATAAGAAATTTATAGGCATATGTATAGGTATACACACACACACATATACACATAGCGTACTTATATACATTTTTTTTTCCTTCAGAAGCCGTATAACCAGGTCTTTTTTTCTTTTTTTTTTTTTT
>NW_012267399.1:840276-844946 GCF_000151885.1 Dipodomys ordii | reverse complement strand
CTTTTTGCTTATGTGGTGCTGAGGAATCGAGCCCAGGGCCTCATGCATGCAGGGCAAGCGCTCTACCACTGAGCCACCTTCCCAGCCCCTCTAGTATCTTTTTAATTTTTATTACCACATAATAATTTATTGCACAGATAATGGTTTCATTGTGACAATGTTATGTGTATTCCCATATAATAGTATCTTAGGAAACTATGTGATAATATAATGAGATTATTTCTAAACCATTTAAAATAAAAAGATTATAAGCCATTAACTACAATGATGTATTAGCTCAAAAATGAACTGGAAACACCAATCCCTACTTAAAAACAGACCACACAAGCTGGGCGCCGGTGGCTCATGCCTGTAACCCTAGCTACTCAGGAGGCTGAGATCTGAGAATCACGGTTCAAAGCCAGCCTGGGCAGGAAAGTCCGTGAGACTCTTATCTCCAATAAGAAAACCAGAAGTGGCGCTGTGGCTCAAGCGCTCACCTTGAGCTGAAGAGTGCAGGGACAGCGTCCAAGCCCAGAGTTCAAGCCCCACCACCAGCCAAAAAATAAATAAATAAATAAAAGACCACACTAGAGAACACAGTGAATTCAGAATAAATCCCTCAATGGTGATCATCTTTCCTTGCTTTAGATAGCATATTTAATTAACTTTCACTCTTCTGTGGGATTTTTCAGTCTGACCGGTTGAGAAGATTCATTTTTCTGCTGTGTTAGAAAGACCATAGAATATGTCTAAGCTGGTCATGATGGTGCACAGCAATCTAGGCTACATAGAAAGACTCTGTCTTAAAAACACAAAAACAAAAAAAGGATAAGCTTCACTACCCATGTTCTCACAGAAGAAGAAAATGAAGCTAACCTAAGGAGAGAAAGGAAGTAAGAACCTGAAGAGAAGATGTTGATTTACAATATGTAGATTCCTTGATGATACTGTTATTGAATTCTGCCTTATCTTTCCACTTTCTGCTAAGTGGTCTGTGAACCCAGAGATGACTCTTTGATTTAAGTTAGTTCAAGATGCGTTTCTAGAACTTTTAACATAAGTCTTCACTAATACAGTGTTATAAAGGAAATAAAACTTAGCCAGAGGCAAAGAAGACCTGGCTGTGTCCTGATTAGCAGAGAATAACATTGTTATATTACTTTTTAGTTTTAGTTTTCTCATTTATAAAGAACACTGTGGGCTGGGAAGGTGGCTCAGTGGTAGAGCACTTGCCTTGCATGCTCGAGGCCCTGGGTTCGATTCCTCAGCACCACATAAGAAAAAAAAGCCGGAAGTGGCGCTGTGGCTCATGGTAGAGTGCTAGCCTTGAGCTGAAGAGCTGAGGGACAGCGCCCAGGCCCAGAGTTCAGGCCCCACGACCGGACCAAAAAAAAAAAAAGAATACTGTATTGCACCTTACATTAGTGGCTCACACTTATAGTTGTACAGACTGAGATCTAGAGGATCTAGGGGCTGAGATCTAGAGGATCACATTCAAAGACACTGGGAGGGAAGTCTGAAAAATCTCATCTCCAAGATAACCAGCAAAAGGCTGGGTTGGAGGTATGGCTCAAGTGGTAAGCATATCAAATAAGCCTGAGGCCTTGACTTCAAGCATCAGCATTTGAGGTGGGGAAAGGGAAAACAAGAGCATATTGTATTGGGAGCACACACAGGACTCAGAAAGTACTTGAAAAAATTGCATATTTCTAATTTTTAGAAAATATATTTGTACTTGTAATCTTGTCTGCTAGAACATCATCTCTTAAATATAAGTAAGACAGTATTTGAATCTTAGAAAGTTTAAGAGAAAATTATGTCTCAGGGCTGGGAAGGTGGCTCAGTGGTAGAGCACTTGCCTTGCATGCATGAGGTCCTGGGTTCGATTCCTCAGCACCATATAAGCAAAAAGAAAAAAGCCAGAAGTGGCGCTGTGGCTCAAGTGGTAGAGCGCTAGCCTTGAGCTGAAGAGCTGAGGGACAGTGCCCAGGCCATGAGTTCAGGCCCCATGACCGGACCCTCTCCCCAAAAAAAATTATGTCTCATTAAAAACAAAAGTAGGCATTTTCTAACTGTACTGAAACTACATGTAAGACATATTTTCTCTGGCTAATAAGAGGATTAAAAATGTATTCCTGACTCTATTTTTTTCTTCTAAATATTCAGAAACTGAACAGGTAAAGACACAGGTTTGGGCTGGGAAGGTGGTTCAGTGGTAGAGTGCTTGCCTCACATGAATGAAGCCCTGGGATTGATTCCTCAGCACCACATAAATAGAAAACGCCAGAAGTGGGTACTATGGCTCAAGTGGTAGAGCATTAGCCTTGAGCTGAAGAGCTGAGAGACAGCGCCCAGGCCCAGAGTTCAAGATCCATGGCCGACAAAAAAAAAAAAAAGACTCAGGTATATCTGGAGTTTGTGATAATGTTAATTATTAATTAACTCAAAACTTTAACACTAATCTGGAGACCCAAAGACCAATGGAACAGACTAGAGGACCCAGAAATAAAGCCGCATATATACAATCAGTTGATATTTGACAAAGGAGCCAAAGACATACAGTGGAAGAATCATAACCTCTTCAACTATTGGTGCTGGGAAAACTGGGTGGCCACATGCAGAAAAATGAAAGTGGACACTAGCCTATCACCATGCACGAACATCAACTCAAAATGGATTAAAGACCTTAACATCAAACCTGATACTCTGAAACTACTGCAGGACAGAGTAGGAGAGACACTTGAACTTATATGCACAGACAGGAACTTCCTGAACAGAGTCCCAGAGTCACAACAAATTGGAGAGAGACTCAACAAATGAGACTACCTTAAAATAAAAAGTTTCTGCATAGACAAAGAAATAGCAATCAAACTAGAAAGACAGTCAACTAATTGCGAATGAATATTTACCAGCAAAATATCAGTCAAGGGTCTAATATCCATTATATACAGGGAATTCAAGTAACTAACCCCTCACAAAATTAACAAACCAATCATGAAATGGGCAAGGGAACAAAAAAGAGACTTCTCAGAAGAGATAAAAATGGCAAAGAAACACGTGAGGAAATGTTCATCATCTCTGGCTGTAAAGGAAATGCAAATGAAAACAACACTGAGATAACACCTTACCCCAGTCAGAATGGCCCACATCTTAAAGTCAGCCAACGACGACAAATGCTGAAGGGGATACTGAAAAGAGGAACCCTACTGCATTGCTGGTAGGAATGTATACTAATACAACCACTTTGGAAAGCAGTCTGGAGATAGCTCAGAAAGCTAACTATAGACCTCCCCTATGACCCAGCCATACCACTCCTAGGCATTTACCCTGAGCAACAGGAGCCAGTATGCAAAGACACATGCACCTCCATCTTTACTGCAGTACTGTTCACAATAGCCAAGATTTGGAAACAACCCAGATGCCCCACTACTGATGAGTGGATCCAAAAATTGTGGTATCTATATACAATGGACTATTATGCAGCCATTAGAAGGGACAAAATAATGGCATTTGCAGGGAAATGGATGGAACTAGAGCAGATTATTTTGAGCGAAGTAAGCTAATAACAAAGAGACAAATAGCACATGGTCTCCCTGATATGTGGATGCTAAAGCCAAAATACAAGAATAAATGGCAAACAGGACTCAAGAAACAAAGGACAGCCACCCATTTTGCCATATCATTGCTAAATGACTCCATGTTCTGGATCATATATATGGTAGCTATATGCACGCAACAGAGGGAAGCCAGGAGGAGGAACAGAGTAAGTGGGAACAGCCCACACTAAGCAAAAGGAAAGAAATGTAAACATCACCTGATGTGGAAAAAAATAACTTGTACTGTCAAAGCTCATAGAATTCACAAACTGTATAGACCATGATAATGACTATTTGCCTTGTGAAAGTTAAAATGTGTTTGTGACTCTAAGTATCACTATTCCACAATACTGTGAAATATGTGAAATTTATGTTATCACCTAATCTCAATTAAAGAAAAAAAAGTGAGAGAAGGGATGGGTTAAGAGAGATGGGTGACAACATTGTCCAATATTTTGTACTCTTATAGTGTTTTGTAGAATGGGAACTTCTTTGTACAAATACTCAAAAAAAATTTAAAAAAAAGAAAAGAAAAAAATTAAAAAAAACAACACTAATCTGGTTCTCAAATTATCTTTTCAATACGCAGTAGAAAATTTAAGGAATCTGAAATTTATAAAGGAAAGTTTCTTACTTTGTAATGGATTGACAAAAAGCTGCCACCTCCTCATTCAGTACTTCAAGTTCTTGTAGGAGGGAACTTCCACTTAGCAAGCTGCTGGTCCCATTTGGGTCTTTCTGTAATTAAAAAAGTTTTTATTTCAAAAATTAAAGCTCTCCAAAAATAACACAATTTAATGAAAATATTACAGTTCTAGCTACTTTTTTGGGGTATCACTGGAAGGAAGGAAGGAAGGAAGGCAAACTGAGTCAATGAGGTCAAGAAGCTTATACATAAGACTAGAAAAATAATGTCTGTTGAAATTGTTTTAGAAGAGTAGGGACATGGGGCTGGGAAGGTGGCTCAGTGTAGAGTGCTTGCCTTGCATGCCTGAGAACTTGGGTTCGATTCCTCAGCACCACATAAGCAAAAAGAAAAAAGCTGGAAGTGGTGCTGTGGCTCAAGTGGTAGAGCGCTAGCCTTGAGCTGAA
>NW_012267399.1:827774-835006 GCF_000151885.1 Dipodomys ordii | reverse complement strand
GCCACTTCCGGTTTTCTGGTGGTTTTATTGGAGATAAGAGTCTCACGGACTTTCCTGCCCGGGCTGGATTTGAACCGTGATCCTCAGATCTCAGCCACCTGAGTAGTTAGATTACAGGCGTGAGCCACCGGCACCCAGCTTATAATCAGGTTTTATAACCTCCATTTCAGGAGGTTATACAGGCAACACAGTTAATAGGAGAGTTAGGATTTTTAACGCTGACAGCCTGGTTCCAGGGTCGAATGCTTATTCACTATGCCACTCTACTTCTTAAACAAACCAACAAAAAGGCTTCCTGAATAAAGGCAAAAAGCAAATGCAAAAAACCTAGAAATATAATGAGAACACTGTGGCCTTTGTGGAAGCAATACTGTAAGAAACCTCTTTTGCTTCACAGATCATCTTTTCAAAAAGAACTCCATTTTTCATTTTTTACTTAATTTAAAATAGATTTTGAATCTCCTTAGTAGTTCTAATTTTTTAAATAAAAATGTGCATTTTGTCAATTATTTGGCATTATATCCTTTCAAGAAAACTGAGTTGCAATAGACATAGAAATAGTTTGTAACAATCAGTCATTCATCAAAGTAATAGAATTTAGAAGGTTCACTCAAATGGCTAGAGATGTAGTTAGTTGTACAGCACTTGCCTAGAATGCTAGAGGCCCTAGGTTCAATCTTAGTATTGATAAACCAAAACAAGCTAATTGGAATATTTAGCCCACAAAGGGTAAAATTTAGACAACTTGCAAATTATTTACATGAGACATTAACATCATCAACAGGCCCTCATTTTTTTGTAGCCCAGCTTGGCCTTGAACTCAATCCTCCTGCTAGCTTCACTCCAAGTGCTGGGATTACTGGGATTATGTGTGCCATAATATTTGACTATTTTCATTTTTGCTCTTCTCTACTCTCTAGAGAAAATGTTTTATATTTATTCCTACAAAATATTCCCCCACTGCACCCTAACCTCCAAACAACTATACGCATCAAGTCATCACTTTTCTCCATTACACAAACTTTTCTTATGTGGCATTCAAGGCTTTCTATTTTGTATTACAGTTTTTTTCATATTCACATCTTATCTACCCATTCTGGCCCAAGTTCTTTGAAGATGAGGTCTGCAAATGGTATCTGTATTTGTATACCTTCAAACATATTTCTAATGAATAAAATAGACACACAATAATCAATAAAGTAATTGGCAATAATGCCATTAGCCAATACAAAAAAGAAAAAGAGAGGTTTGTAGGGGAAGATGTTTAGTTTTCTAATAAACATGTTTAGAAGTTTAGGTAGATATTTAAGTCAATATTTTAAAATTTCCTATTCCAGAAACATTCTCTTCTAGAAATTATTTCCAAAAAATAAAAATACAGATTTGGAGATCATCCAATGTCTGTAACTTTGTACAGGAGAATTTCTCCCTTGGCTAATTGACAGCTTCCATTAGGATCAGTGAAAGAGCACATCTCTCAACAGAAATGTTTCTACCAACAGAAGATAGTAGCTGAGGGAAACACAAAGAGCTGAACTATGAACTAAAAGTCTGATTTAAACTTAAATAGCCAGAAGACAGTTTTAAATATTGTTTCTTTTCTGAGTTTTGGTCACAAAATTCTGAACTGTTTAAATTATATTAATAAAAACAACAACAACAAAAAAACACTAGAAGGAAATAGGAAGTAATCTTGCTGAGTGCAAGTTCTTTTTGAGTTCTTTACCACAAAGCATATTTCTGACAGGAAATGGACAGTGAAGTAAAGTACAAAGAATAGGCACAGAAGAATTATTTACCAACAAAAATTATGAACTAAATAAATAGGGATGAGTAGTATGTGAAAAATTTTAAGCTCCAGTCCAGTTAATCATGTCAAAGATTTTTTTTCTTCTTTTTGTCGGCCGTAGGGCTTGAACTCTGAGCCTGGGCGCTGTCCCTCAGCTCTTCAGCTCAAGGCAAGCGCTCTACCACTTGAGCTACTGCGCCACTTCCGATTTTCTGGTGGTTTATTGGAGATAGGAGTCTTACGGTCTCTCCTGCCCAGGCTGGCTTTAAACCGCGATCCTCAGATCTCAGCCTCCTGAGTAGCTAGGATTACAGGCATGAGCCACCAGCACCCAGCATGTCAAAGATTTTTGGTGGTGGTGGTGGTGGTCATGGAGCCTGAATTCTGGGCCTGGGCATCGTCCCTAAGCTCTTCAGCTCAAGGCTAGCACTCTATTACTTGAGCCAAGGCACCACTTCCAGCTTTTTCTGCTTATGTGGTACTGAGGAATTGAACCCAGGGCCTCATGCATGGAAGGGAAGCACTCTACCATTGAGCCACCTTCCCAGCCCCAACGCCAAAGATTTCTAAAATCAACCTTAAATACTATTAGTGTTCTCTTTACCTTTCCCCTTTGGTTTATATAAACCAGTTTTCTTGTAAACAAACAAAATTAAATTTTAGCATTAAAGGGCTTAGAACTTTTATTTTAATAAAATAATTTAATAAAACTGGTATATAATAAATTTCTATTAAATGTCTATCCAATAATCTGTTTACAATCTAATAGTATCCATTTTGAAATGATTTTTAAGTTTCCATGAAGTTTAGCTATCAAACCTGACTCCTTGAATTTTCTTCCCTAGTGGTCATGTACTTTTGGGAACTTTAATTTCAAAACTGTCACTAAAGTGAGTTTCTCAATTCCAAAAAGATAAATATGATTTGCTTAATTTTTAAGCTTTTCTACAAAATATGTTTTAGCTTTGAATATCAAGCACTTGGCATGATAAAAACCTAGCACGAACTATTATCTAAAATACCACAAAATATATGTAGGATATTTAATATACTAAAAATTTCAGCATATCAGTATTTTATCCTTTTTCACAAGAATACAACACTTTTCAAGTTATCCCATTCTAAAAATTGATTTGAAAATCTATGTTGAAATTACAAAAACATGGCTAAGGAAATAGCTCATTGGTAGAGCACTTGCCTAGCAAGTGCAAAGCCTGGATTTGACCCCCAAGGAAATTATCCAAAAATCCAAAACCTACCCAAAAAATTCACTTTTTTTTTGGTCAGTCATGAGGGCTTGAACTCTGGGCTTGGGCACTGTCCCCCAACTCTTCAGCTCAAGGCTAGTGCTCTACCACTTGAGCCACAGCGCCACTTCCGGTTTTCTGGTGGTTTATTGGAGATAAGAGTTTCATGGACTTTCCTGCCCAGGCTGGCTTTGAACTGCAATCCTCAGATCTCAGTCTCCTGAGTACCTAGGATTACAGGTGTGAGCCACTGGCACCCAGCAAAAAAAAAAAAAAAAAATCATTTCTTTAACATAGCAAATTTCCAAACTTTAAATGTAATAAAGAGACCTCATCAATTCTAACCATTTCATAGATGAAGAAACTCAAATCCAGAAAATAACTTACATAAAATTAATATTCTCAGCCAGGGGCTGGTGGCTCATGCCTATAATCCTAGCTACACAGGACGCTGAGATCTAAGGATTTTGGTTCAAAGCCAGCCTGGGCAGGAAAGACTGTGAGACTCTTATCTCCATTAAACCACCAGAAAATCATAAATGGTGCTGTGGTTCAAGCGTTGGAGCCTGCGCCTTGAGCTGAAGGGCTCAGGGACAGTGCCCAGGCCCAGAGTTCAAAACCCATGACTGACAAAAAAAAATAATAATAATATTCTCATCTTCAGGCAAATGTTTTTCAAAGGTTCTTTTAATGACATAACTTCTAGATCCCAAAGATTACAATCTCTAAAGGAACACTATAGCTTTATGATGGCCCCTCTTAGCTTGTGGTACTTGAATATAATTATCTTAACAGACAGGAATATAATGGAATAATTAACAATTATATGCTTCATCAGGTATGTTGCAGTTAGAGATTCATTTAAGACTTGGGCAGGTAGCTCAAGCTACTCCAATTCAGACAATGTATTATTAGTTAAGCAGTTGATAACTTAGCCCCAATTTCTATCCACAATTTTTTTTGGGGGGAGGGTCCAGTCGTAGGGCTTGTACTCTGGGCCTGGGTGCTGTCCCTCAGCTCTTCAGCTCAAGGCTAGCACTCTATCAGTTGGGCCACAGCACCACGTCTGCCTTTTTCTGCTTATGTGGTGCTGAGGAATTGAACCCAAGGCCTCATGCATGTGAGGCAAGCACTCTACCACTGAGCCACCTTCCCAGTCCTTACTCTTTAATCCTCATGATATTTTAAGGAAAAAGCTCAGAACATGCTTCTAAAACTAATCCTCCCCAGCAGTCTACTTAATTCCAAGAGTTCAAAAAAAGCAGGTCTTTGTGTCAACCATGTGGACTGATTAACTGGATCGTGCTAGGAGAAAATTTTATCTTTAAGGGAACTATCTATCATTGTTACTCCTAAAAGATAATTTGGGGAGTCACCTCAAATAAGGAAAATATCAAGAATGTACTATGAAAGATATATAAAATGAACAGGAGAGGATGTATGCAGGAAGATGTTTGTGGGTATCACATCCCCACCCCCACCAAAGGAAAGGGTGTGGAACATAATGTGTTTAGCTGGAAGTGACTAGTCTAAAGGGGGCAGCAGGGAAAGGAAGTTGAGTTTTGCAATAAAAGCATCAGCAACCTAAGCAATGGGTATCAGACTGAAAAGAATTGTTCCCAGGGTACTCTATTTTTACTCTGCTATTTTTCTTCCTACATTCCCGACTTCATAGCTCCTGAGGTATGAGAAAATTTTTATTTAGTCAAGAGATTTCAAATGCCAGTTTAAGAGAGTAGCAGATTGACTGCACTAAGATCACTTAGGGGAAGTTTTAAAGAAACTGATTATCTTTCCCCTCAAATTCCAAACTCTCTCCTCACTTCCTCCTCAAATCTAAACTTTGAAAGACACTGTGACAAATAACCAAACTTAGAAAAAAACCTTTTTGACCCATGTTTGAATATCATTTAGGATAAGGAACTTATTACTTCTGACAAAAAGTTCTGTGGCCTTCTCTTTGGGTGGTAATTTGTTATAGAAATTCTCAAACACACATAAAAGTAGAATAACACAATGAATGCTCATATATCTTATCTTCAACAATCATCACCATATAATCAATCAGGTCTCATCAATAAACCTCCCTCCACACTTCATTTACTTTTATTAATGCAACAAGCAATTTTAGTATATTTCATTTGTAAATTCATAAATATACATCTCTACAATTTAAGAGTTCCCTTAACTGCAATATATGTATTATACCAAAATAGCAACAATCATTCCTTTACTTCTTTACATCTTACTTTCCTTAACTAAAGAAATAGAATGGACAGGGTGCGGGTGGCTCACAGCTGTAATCCTAACTACTCTAGAGGCTGAGATCTGAGGATCATGGTTCAAAGCCCAACAGGGTAGAAAAGTCTCTGAGATTCTTATCTCCAATTATCCATGAAAAAGTCAGAAGTGGAGGTGTGGCTCAAGTGGTACAGCACCAGCCTTGAGTGAAAAATACAATATAGAGTAGGAGGTCCTGAATCAAGCCCCAATACTGGCATACACAGTATACAAACACATACACACGCATACAGGACTGGGCTGTTCTGGCCTTGTATGATTCTTAAGAAGTCTCAACTGTCAACAACTTCTTTTAAAAGAAAAAAAAATTCAGTCTGAATATATACAACAGATAAAAATCATATAAGCTCAGCTTCTGAGTCTCAGTCTTAGATCTTTAAACAGCAGACATCCTGTCTATACAGAAATTTCAATTTAAGACAATAATTGCATCTTAACAAGGGCTGGAAGTAATGGTTACTAAATTATAGTTAGACAGGGGTAAGTTCTAGTGTACCATTTATAGTAAAGTTAGTATAAATAATAATGTACTGTATATTTCAAAAAGCTAGAAAAGCCAGGTAACAGTGGCCCATGCCTGTAATCCCAGCTACTCAACAGGCTGAGATCTCAGGATCATGGTTCAAAGCCAGCCCAGGCAAGAATGTCCATGAGATTCTTATCTCCAATTAACCACCAGAAAACCAGAAGTGGCACTGTGGCTCAAGTGGTAGAGTGCTAGACTTGAGCTGAAGAGCTCAGAGACCCCACCCAGGCCCAGAGTTCAAGTCCCACAACTGACAAAAAAAAAGCTAGAAAAATGCATTTTCAACGTTTTCACAGTAATAAACATTTAAGGTGATAATTATGCTTAATCTAGTTTAATCACACACACACACACACACACACACATGCATCAAAACACCAAATGGTGCCTGACAGGGTGGTATACACCCAAAATCCTAGCACTAGAGGCACAAAGATTCAAAGTTTGTAGCCAGCCTGGGCTACACAGAAAATCCAGGCCAGCTTGGGATACCCAGCAAAGTATTAAAGTATCACATGCACCAGAAAAAGCCATCATCATATGGTACCTCATAAACATACAGTATCAGTTGAAATATTAAATTTTTAAAAAGTTAGCTGCAGTACACCTGGAATGGTAATCTCAGCTTTTCTGAGCTTATGTTTCTATAAATGAATAAAGAGGGGCTGGGAAGGTGGCTCAGTGGTAGAGTGCTTGCCTCGCATGCATAAGGCCCTGGGTTCGATTCCTCAGCACCACATAAACAGGAAAAGCTGAAAGTGGCGCTGTGGCTCAAGTGGTAGAGTGCTAGCCTTGAGCTAAAGAGCACAGGGAGAGTGCCCAGACCCAGAGTTCAAGCCCCATGAACAACCAAAAAAAAAAAAAAAAGACTTCTCAAAATTAGAACATTTATGAACATTTGTATTACCTTTGAGATAATCTATGTGTAGTATCTGTAATATATACATTGTAGAGTTGTGAAAGCATGGATTTGATTTGGACCTTATTTTGGTGGCCTGGATACTCAGGACCTCTATCCCTATTATTTGGGGTGGTGAGGGGAAGGAAATGGGGGACATGGAATTGGGGGAGAATGAATGGATCAGAAGTAGAAGCTGCCTTTTCAGTTCAACTTTCCATAGCTCCAAAGCCTCTAGGTTCTACGGAGCTGCCCTTCCCAAATAACTGCCAACAGCTAATGAGATGAGTCATAATTCCTTACAGAATTAATTTCTGTCATTTATAATCTATTAAAAAGAAAAGCGGGGGGTAAGGTGGCTCAGTGGTTGAATGCTTGCCTTCCATGCATGAGGCCCTGGGTTCGATTCCTCAGCACCACATAAGCAGAAAAAGCTGGAAGTGGTGCTGTGGCTCAAGTGGTAGAATACTC
>NW_012267399.1:826135-827724 GCF_000151885.1 Dipodomys ordii | reverse complement strand
GCCTGGGCGTTGTCCCTCAGCTCTTCAGCTCAAGGCTAGCGCTCTACCACTTGAGCCACAGTGCCACTTCTGGCTTTTTTCTTTTATGCTTATGTGGTGCTGAGGAATCGAACCCAGGGCCTCAGGCATGCAAGGCAAGCGCTCTACCACTGAGCCATCTTCCCAGCCCCCTGAACTCAGGTTCTTATACTCTCTTCTTGGCTTTCTCTGCTCAAGCTGATAGTTTATATTTAAGCCACATCTCCACTTTCAGTTTTTTGCTGGTTAACTGAACGTACTTTGCTGGTTAACTCACGTACTTTTCTGTCAGGGCTGACTTAATCCTTAGAATTCAGCCTCCTGAGTAGCTTGAATTATAGGTGTGAGCCACCAGTGAAGCTTTTTGTTGTTCTGCTCCAGAAGCCTAAACTCAGGGCCTACACACTGTACTTGAGCTTTTCTGAAGCACTGTACTACTTAGCTATAGTTCCACTTTTACCTTTTTGTTAGCTGGAAATAAGTCTCTAATGAACTCTCCTGCTCAGGCTAGGCTGTGATCCTCAGATCTAACTAGGATTATAGACATGAACCACTGATGCCTAACTAAATAATAGTTTTAAATAATCAATTTCTATCTTTTTTTTTTTTTTTTTTTGCCAGTCATGGGGCTTGAACTCAGGCCTGGGCACTGCCCCTGAGCTTCTTTTGCTCAAGGCTAGCTAGCACTTGAGCCACAGCACCACTTCCGGATTTTTCTGTTTATGTTACTGAGGAATCAAATCCTAGGTTTCATGCATGCTAGGCAAGTACTCTACCACTGAGTCACATTCCCAACCCAGATTTCTATCTTTCTAAAAGTATACCAACAAAGCCTTATTTTAACTTTATTGAGTTTGCTTGCTCAAAATTAGAAAGAATGCTATATTGGTCAGTAAGAATGAATGTTTGCGGGGTGCTGGTGGCTCATGCCTATAATCCTAGCTACTCAGGAGGCTGAGATCTGAGGATCATGGTTCAAAGCCAGCCTGGGCAGTAAAGTCCATGAGACTCTTATCTCCAACTAACCACCAGAAAACTGGAAGTGGTGCTATGGCTCAAGTGGGAAAGCGCTCAGAGACAGTACCCAGGCCCAGCGTTCAAGCCCCACGAACAACAACAACAAGAATGCTGAAGATCTTCCATTCAAGTATTTCTGAAATGAGTGTTTCAGTAAATTAACTACTGAATGAAATGAAAATACCTACTGTTTTAAATCGAATTCTATATATTCAAGTTCAACCCCCGCCCCCACTATTCCAAGAAAACTGTAGTACTTTAGGTAAGAGACTGGGTTTTGAGTAAGCACTCATATATTCCATGTTAATAAACGTATAAAAACATCCTGATATTTGTTTAATAGTTAACTATGGTCAAGGTGTGGTAGCACAGGTCTGTTAATACCAGCACTTGGGAGACTGACACAAAAATACTCAAGTTCGAGGTCAACCTAGGCTACTCACAGAGAGAACCTATCACACTCACACACAGACACAACATACAACCCCTAAGCGAATAAGAACATAGCGTAGAGGCTGGGAAGGTGGCTCAGTGGTAGAGCGCTTGCCTTGCAA
>NW_012267399.1:792179-824171 GCF_000151885.1 Dipodomys ordii | reverse complement strand
GGGGGGAGTAGAGATGGGAAGGGATGGGAAGGGGAAACAAAGGAGGAGGCAACAATGCTTGATAAGAAATGTACTCATCATCTTGCCCATGTAATTGTAACCCCTCTGTATGGTATTTTCACAATAAAAAAAAAATCCTGGATGGAAATGTGATTCAAGTGGTAGAACACCAGCCAAATAAGCATAAGGCCACGTTAAAAACCTCAGTGCAGCAAAAATAATAAACTTATGTTAGAAAAGATAAAACTAAACTATTTTCAAGTGACATAATCATAATTACATTTACTCCTTTGCCATACAAAGAACCAAAGCATCCGTGAAAACAAGATTCAAAATAAACATAAACATCATTTTTCCTAAGAAAGAAATATGAACTCTAGAATTTATTACTAAGTTTGAAAAAATTAGTAAAGAAAGATTGTACCTGAGTCATTTGGCCCTGTGCTTTTGTAAGCTGAGTTGTTCGAATATTTAAAGATTGGCTTCTCATTACAGTTGCCCCAGAAAGGGATTTTCCATTCACCTTTCTTTCCAGGTGACAACTTGATGGTGATCTCTCTTCAAGAAGAACAGCATCCCAAGGATCTTCAGCTAGTAAACGTGGAAAATTTTTCTCTTCATCGTGATCTACTACTTCCACATTGTCTACCTTAGGCTTACTAAGAGGATCCAAGTCTAACCAGTCAAATTTACTAATATCCCCAGGTTTTGGAGATGCCTGTAGATTGCTGACTGTAGCTTTTGAATTTGTTATTTCCAAATCAGTCCTTGCTTTCCCATTTTTTAAAAATTCTGATGTACTAGCTATTTTGTCAAATAGTTTTGCCATATCAGGACTAACTACTGGCCGACAGACTGGTAAGCCTCCTTGTGGATGAAAGGGTGTAGCAGGTGTCAAAGGATATGAAAAATAAGGAGACTGTCCTGGAAGTCTCAAATATATAGGTTCTGTAGATGGAAAAGGAGGCATTCTTGGGTTGAAGCCGTTCTGGAATGCAGCCTGCTTACTGTAAGTTGAAGGATAAATAGAAGGTAAAGTATAAGCAGAAGGCCCCGATAAGCCAGGTGGCCACTGTCCTCTTTGAATTGTGGGCCTAAGATAGAACTGTGCTGAAAAGGAAGGGCTCAGAACAGGAACAGGAGTAACAGGCAAAACAGGTGTTTTCCTAGTCTCAAAACTGTCATCCAGCAATAGTTTCTCAAGTTCAGCTGGGGTAAGTTTTTCTATGTCAATGTCTGCTGTTCGTTTGGGGGAATCTGACTCAGGAAACACCATGAGATCATAATCCTGTTTGTTAAAAACTTGTGCTCTTTGTCTGCTGCTGCTTGACAATTCATAGCCCCTCTGATATTCAGTCACTTGTCTATCCTTTTGTAGTTTTGCTAAAGCTTCTGCTTCCATCTGCAATGCTTCTTCTTTGTCCACATCTTTTGTTCTTGTTGGTTCCAGATGTGAAGAAGGTGAACACTGTTTAAATCCACTGTTGTTAGATATCTGAGCCATGTCCACTAAAAAGACAAGCCTTTCCCTAATCTTATTTTTTCTTGTAGTTTCCAAATAATCAAGACCTATACATAAAAATAAACATAACACTTAATTAGATTTTCTAAACACAACTGATTTTGCTTGAAACCTACCCCACATTACTTAAGATTTGAATCCACTGACCAAAAATATACTATTAAATAAAATGAACAGCAGTGAAACCTAAATGAATATCATATATTCTGTTGGGTTCAGGAAGATGCACAGGCCCTATTTCTTGACCTAACAAAAACTGGCATAACAAGTAAACTTAAGAGAAGCTTTGATTTCAGCTGTCACAATGGCTACCATTAACCAGTGGATTTCTCAGTGAATTCTTTTTTTGTTTATGTCGGTGGTGGAGAATGAACTCTGGGCCTGGGCGCTGTCCCTCAGGTCTTTGGCTCAAGGCTAGCGCCCTACCACTTGAGCCACAACGCCATTTCCAGCTTTTCTCCGTTTATGTGGTGCTGAGGAATCAAACCTAAGGCTTCATGCATACGAGGCAAGCACTCTACCACTGAGCCAACTTCCCAACTCTGAATCCTTGAACTGAAATAACTTAAGTACTAATCACATATTTTCTGGAGTTCAGATACAGTTTGCCATTATCCAAATAGCAAGTCAAAATGGTGGTACTTCCGCTATTTGTTAAAATTGCTCAAAGACCAATTAGCAAGGAAAGCATCAGATAACTACGCAAACAAATAGGAAATATTATTTAATCAAAATATGTGAAAAACTGATTTGGGTTTATAATATTCGAGAAATATTAAAATATATAACATACTTTAGAATTAGACAAAAATGTTAAGACTGTAAGAAGCAACAATATTTCAAAGGTAATATTATGCCTAAATTCATTATAAACCAAAAGTTCTTTTTAAGATCCTTAAATAATTTTATTCACAAAAAATTAGAACTTTCTTTTATTTTTAAGCACAATGAATCAGTTAATAAAATCTACAAGGTTGAATGTCAGTGGTTTACATTTGTAATCCTCGTTACTCCAGAAGCAGAGACTAGGAGGATCACAGATCAAAGTCAGCAGAGCAAAAATTTCATGCAACCCCATCTCAACCAATAGCTGGGGACAGTGGCACATACCTGTCATCCCAGCCATGTAAAAGGCTAAGATCTAAAGCATTATGGTTCCAGTCCAGCTGGGTAAAAAAAGAGGAAAAAAAGAGGTTAAAAACAACAACAACAAAAAAACACCAGGTTGAGTATGTAGAAAAAAGCCAGATGCAGCTATGACAAGTAGATATATCTAAAAGCATCAAATAGGCAGATCTCAGTGTAGGCCAGCCTAGGTGAAAACTGAGATCCTAATCACCAAAAGGGCAAGAGGTATGGCTCAAATGAAAGAGTACCTACCTAGCAAATCTAAGATTCTGAGTTCAAATCCTAGTACCTGACCAACCACCAGTGGCTAAGGTTTGGAAGATCATGGCTCAAAGCCAGTCTAGGTAGAAAAGTCCTTGAGATTCTATATCTTCAATTTAGCAGCAAAAAAAGCTGTACTGGAAGTGTTACTAGCCAAGAGCAAAAAAAGTTAAGTGTTCAAGTCCCAGTACACACACACACACACACACACACACACACACACACACTAGCTGGAAGTGTCACACACACACACACACTAGCTGGAAGTGTAGCCTAGCTGGAAGAGTACACACACACACACACACACACACAACACACTAGCTGGAAGTGACACACACACACACACTAGCTGGAAGTGTAGCCTGGAAGTGTAGCCTAGCTGGAAGAGTACACACACACACACACACACACACACACACACTAGCTGGAAGTGACACACACACACACACT
The DNA here is from genome assembly GCF_000151885.1 of Dipodomys ordii. Lineage (NCBI taxonomy): Eukaryota > Metazoa > Chordata > Mammalia > Rodentia > Heteromyidae > Dipodomys > Dipodomys ordii. The sequence goes on along the minus strand of NW_012267399.1, from coordinate 820,810 downwards.
AGCTGGAAGTGTAGCCTAGCTGGAAGAGTACACACACACACACACACACACACACACTAGCTGGAAGTGACACACACACACACTAGCTGGAAGTGACACACACACACACTAGCTGGAAGTGACACACACACACACACTAGCTGGAAGTGACACACACACACACACACACTAGCTGGAAGTGTAGCCTAGCTGGAAGAGTATGTCTCAAGTGGCAGAGCCCTAGTTGAGAGAATAAGCAAGTCAAGCAACTAAAAAGCTTTCAGTCCAAACCCTAGTAGTAGCAAAGAATGAAAGAATGAATAAGAGAGAGGGAGGGAGGGAGAAGGGAGGGAAGGACAAGATCTACAACCATCCAACAATTCTCACAGGTTTTTCCTAAATGTACTACCCTGAAGGCTCAAAGAGATCCCATAGAGGTATTCGGGCCCCCAGGAGTTGGAGACAGTCATCATCCTAGGAGGGCTGGCAGGTGAGCAGAAAGAAATTCCAGGCATTCTAACCTTTCACCTACTGAAAGTTTGAGATAAAGCAGAAAAGGCCCTCCAATGTATTTCAGGTCTTCATGGGATAAAAACAGCAGCCACCCAGAGGCAAAGATAAAGACCACAAGGCATATCTGAGAGACACAGACAAGAAGCAGGACAAAGGAACAAGGAAAACTTCCAGGGCCCCAAAAGGCTGAGAGCTATACTGAAAAATACAAGTCTCTATGATAATTTCAGTGTTCAGATCCCATAGGTCCTATGGTTTCCTTATTTGCAATAACTAGTATATGTCCAGGACAAGCAGAAAAGTATTTCAGGATGAAGAACTGGGCACAGTGGTTCATACTTGAGGCAGGATGATCTCTAGATCAAGGAGAACTTGGGCTACAAAGGAGACCTTGTCCAAAACAAAACAAAACAAAACCCAAAGCTGGGTACTGATGCAAACCTATAACCCCAGGCCAGCCTGGCAAAAACCTGAGACCCTGAAAAACAACTAAAAGAAAAAGAAGTGTTGGGGACATGCCTCAAGTGGTAAAATGTCCATGTACCTAACTCAAGACCCTGAGTTCAAACTTAGTACCTAAATTAAAGACAGACAGACAGACAGACGACAGGCATAGACAGGAAGGACTTGCAAACATGAAATTATATCAACAAAAAATACTCAAACTGACAGAGACAAGGCAGAGGAGTGGGCAGAATATCATATATGAGTTCTGTGGGCCAATTTCAAGTGGTCTAATGTAACATGTACTTTAGAATTCAAGGGCAGGACATTGATGATTCACTCCTGTAATCCTAGCTACTCAGGAGGCTGAGATCTGGGGATCATGGTTTGAAGTCAGTCCAGGCAGAAAAGTTCAACTGAAAATGGACCTGTGGATCAAGAGGTAGAGTGCTAGACTTGAGCAAAAAAACTTAGGCGGCACCCATGCCTTGAGTTTAAGCGCCAGATCTGGGGTGCACATGCACAACACCCTCGTCTGCCCCCCCGCCCCCCCCACACACACATGAAGAGAGTCCAACAAAGACAGGACAGAAAAATAGGACAGAAGATATATGTGAAGGGAAAACAGCCAAGAAATTTCCACAGGTGAAGAATGACATCAACCAAAGCAACCTAAAAAGCTCAGTGAAGCCTAAGCATGATAAAAACACTGAGAACCAACCTTACAGGCTCACTGATTAATGAAGATTAAATGACCACTTGAAGAAATGGCTTCATTTCTTATTAATATATGTGAAGTTAGAGCCAAACCAATTATTCCTAAAGAAACCAAGTTGGCTTTATATTTTTTATTCTATGAGATGGCTAACTTGAATAAGCCTGACTTTTTAATCTGATTTGTAGTCTCTAGTTTGATTTACTTTACCACTGGATCAAAATACTTTGGGGTGAGGGGTTCTATTGCCAGCCCACGAACAAAATAAACTTTGGGGCAGAATCATGATTTTCTCTTCAGCAAGGTATTATTATTATTATTTTGCCTCTCCTGGGGCTTGAATTCAGGATCTTGGCACTATCCCTGAGCTTCTTTTGCTCAAGGCTAGCATTCTACCACTTGAGCCATAGCACTATTTCCAGCTTTTCTGTTTATGCGGTACTGAGGAATTGAACCCAGGGCTTCATGAATGCAAGGCAAACAACATTCCCCTGGTTTTATAGTCTGTATAAAGAATTTAGCCCCACCTTCAGGGCACTGGTGGTTTATAAAAGTAATCCTAGCTATTTAAGAGGTTGAGATCCCTGGCAAATAAATTTGCAACTCCTATTTCCAGTTAATCAGCAAAAAGCAAGAAGTGGAACTGAAGTGGTAGAATGCCAGCCTTGAGGGAAAAAATAGCTAAGTGACAGCACAAGGCCTAAGTTCAAGCCCCAGCCTGGGCAAGACAAACATACACACACGAATTCAGTTTTACCCAAAAATTAAGTCTTGTCTTTGCCCAGGGAAGTAGTCTATGTCATACTTGATAGGAGTGTCAGTGCTTAGGGAGAGACTGGCCTTACAGAAAGACTAACCATGTGATAGAGGTGGGGATTTCCCATCACTCAGTCAGTCTGAACTCAAAAGACTTAGTTTAGCCTCATTGATGATGTACCAATCAATGGTGCCTATGTAATGATACTGCAATTAAACAACAACAACAAAAATCTGCCCATTAAAGTTCAGGCAAGCTTTCCTGGTCAGCAATAATTCATATGCATGCACATATACATTTGTGCCAGGAGAGTAATATAACCTTACTCCAAGAGGAGAGAATATAAAAAACCTCCACATTTGGAGCCCTTCTGGGTTATAGTCTACTCCCTTCCTTGACTAATTCTAATCTGTATCCTTTCTCTGTAATGAACAATAGCTATGAACATACTAACTTTCAGTAAGTTTTATGTATCCTTCTAGCAAGACATAAACCCAAGGCTAGTTTTAGAACCTCTCGCTCCAATCGCAGTTGTGTCTAGTTGTGTTTATTCAGGGCCTTATACCGATTCAGTTTGCTTGCTCATCTAGCCCTCTACCACTTGAGCCACACCTCCATCCCTGATTATTTAGAGATGGAGTCTCATGAACTTTTCTTCCTGAGTGGGCCTTGAACTGAGATCTTTGGCTTTTAGCCTCTTGAGTAGCCTTGATTACATGTCTTAGCCAAAAGTGCCTGTCTCCAAGAGTAATTTTTTTTTCCAAGAGTAATTTTTAATTAGTTAAGTAATTTACTATTTTCAGATCTCTGAAAATGAGGCAAGCTCAATATATACTCAGGACTAATTGACATGTATAGATTTATCTGTTGGATAAATTACGTGTTTCAAGGAATATAAATATTGCTAATATAATGAAGTTATATTCTCCAAGCTAGAGCTAACTTAGGAAATCGAAATCACAAGTCCTAACCTTTTATTTTATAAACTGAATAAGCTATATTACTATACTCTCCATCTCACATTATATATAACCATTATAAAATATGAAATAACTGCTTTCTCAACTACAAGGAATATGAAAAATATAATTGAAAGACAATATTACTTATTAAAGCTTAGCACTGGTCCACTGTGTATTATAAAAGTATTACTTGGCTTAAATAATCATCCAACTGCCATGTAATAACTGTTTTCATAGTTCTTCAATAAAAACTCATTTTGTTGTAAGAGTTCTTATCTCGGTAGTTAGAAACTGAGATTCTTTGAAGATTTTGTTAGAAATCAGCTTTGTTATTCTATTTGATAAACATTGTTTAAAAAAATGTTTAGCAGGGTGCTGGTGGCTCATGCCTATAATCTTAACTACTCAGGATGCTGAAGATCTGAGGACCACAGTTCCAAGCCAGCCCAGGCAAGAAAGTCTATGAGACTCTTATCTCCAGTTAACTACCAGAAAACCAGGAGTTGGGGCTCAAAGTGGTAGAGCACAAACCTTGAGATGAAAAAGATCAGGAACAGTACCCAGACCCTAAGTTCAATTCCCACAACCAACAACAACAAAAATTATTGTTATTCCCTATGACCAGCAACAACAAAAATTATTGTTATTATAAAGGTGATCTACAGAGGGGTTATAGTTACATAAGTCAGGTAAAGAGTATGTTTCTTTTTGGACAATGTCACCCTTTCCCTCACTCTCTCCCAGTTTTCCTTTCCCTTCCCCTCCCACAATGAAAAACATTCTTTTTTTTTTTTCAAGTTCTTTAATTTTATTGTCATGGTGATGTAAAGAAGGGTGAAAAACATTCTTAAATATAAAGTGTTGCAGAAATTCAATTTATAAATAAACCAGGAATTGATAGTAGTAGTAGTTGTTCTTTTTTGTGCCAATACTGGGGCTCGAACTCATGGCCTTGGCATTGTCCCTGAGCTTTTGTACTCAATGCAGACACTCTACTTCCAGCTTTTTGATGGATAATTGGAGAAAAGAGTGTCATGGACTTTCCTGTGATTCTTAGATCTCAGCCCTCTGAATAGTTAGGATTACAGGTGTGAGTGCCCAGCTTGAGTTCTTCTTATTTTAGCTGTATTACAACTTTGATTAGGCATCTCACTATCGCCAATTTCACAAATACTGTAAGTAAAGTGACTGTGTAAGACTCATTGCAGCCGGGCGCTGGTGGCTCACGCCTGTAATCCTAGCTACTTAGGAGGCTGAGAACTGAGGATCATGGTTCAAAGTCAGCCAGAGCGGGAAAGTCTAAGACTATTATTTCCAATTAACCACCAGAAAACCAAAAGTGGCACTGTGGCTCAAAGTGATAGACTGCTAGCTAACCTTGAGCAAAAAAGCTCAGGGATAGTACCCAGGGCCTGAGTTCACAACCAGGGGGGAAAAGGCTCATTCAAACTCCTACACTTCTCTATAAAAAAAAAAATGTATTGTAAAAATACTGCACAGAGGGGTTACAGTTACATGAGCAAGATAATGAGTACATTTCCTATCAAGCATTGTTACCTCCTTCTTTGTTTTTCCCCTATCGTCCCTTCCCTCCCACTTCCACAACTACACTCCCCCACCCAACTTGTAAACTTCGTTTTTCAACATAGTGTCTTGTGCATCTCATTGTTACAATGGGTCAACCTGTATCCCTATTTAGCATTTTGGTTTTTTCCCTTCCCCTCCCCAAGTTAGATAAGTGTATATACAAGATGCAGGGCACTGACATCAAATACAGTGAAAACAGGGGTTATTTATACCGTGGGGGAGGAACATACAAAGAAACAAAAAAAATCACATGGTACATTATAAATAAGAAACAATAGCAAGAAAGAAAAAACTACTGTATTCCTATCTTGGGGTTCATTTCGCTTAACATCATCTTATATGATCATGCTTTTCCTTCCAGCATTTGTTTCCATAGTTTTTACTCCTGTTGAAATTCTCCTACCTCTTTTTACCTGTCCATCTTTTCTATTAATAATTTTACTAGAATCATTTAAAAAGGTTTTTGTGGAATAATTCTATTTGGGCTGTCTCTAGATTTGCTTTTGTGGCTGTTTCCTTGGCCATGGGTCATATTCTCTTGATTCTTTGCATGTGTCATAATCTTTCATGATAGTCATTCAGTTTACATAAAATAACAACAGACACTTAAGTTTATTTGTAATTTACTTATATTTGTTTCTTTGGGCCTGGCTCACTTCACTTAATATAATTTTTTTCCAAGTCTTTCCATTTCCTTACAAATGGGGCAATGTCATTCTTTCTGATGGAGGTATAGAATTCCATTGTGTATATATACCACATTTTCTTGATCCATTCATCTACTGAGGGGCATCTGGGTTGGTTCCATATCTTAGCTATGGTAAATAATGCTGCAATAATCATAGTTGTACTGGTAGCTTTAGTATGATCTTGTTTGTGACCATTTGGGTAAATGCCCTAAGTGGGATTGTTAGGTCATAGGGGAGCTCTATGTGGAGTCTTCTGAGGAACCTCCATACTACTTTCCAAAGTGGTTGAACAAGTTTACATTCCCACCAACAATGCAGTAAGGTTCCCTTCTGGCCACACCCCCTCCAGCATCTTTCTCTATAAAATTTGACTCATAAATTTTAATCCTTTTCTTGAAATTTAGATATAAATGTTCAGTAGTATTTCTATGTTAATAGTATGACACAATGAAACTTCTTCATTTTAATCTTTTTTTTTTTTTTTTTTTTGTCAGTCGTGGGCTTGAACTCTAGGTCTGGACGCTGTCTCTTGGCTCAAGGCTAACACTCTACCACTTACGCCACAGTGCCACTTCTGGTTTTCTGGTGGTTTATTGGAGATAGAGCGTCTCATGGACTTTCCTGCACCAGCTTGCTTTGAACTGTGATTCTCAGATCTCAGCCTCCTAAGTAGCTAGGATTACAGGCATGAGCCACCAATGCCCAGCTCTAACTTAATTTTATGTGAACCTATTAAAACACTTTTCATAAAGTTCTAGAATTAGTCAAATTGGCCATGTGTGATGGTATACATCTGTAATCTAGCACTTAGGAAGCTAAACCAGAAGGACTGTCAGTTTGACATGGAGAGATCCTATCTCCAAAAAAGTGAGAAAAAGTTAAATCACTAAGCTCTACAATCAAAACTGAAAAATCCACCCTCTCTACCCTCCCCCACAAAAACCTTTCAAATCCCCATCTAACAAGAAGAGTTAGTGAGAGGGACAATTTATTTTTCAGGTATATGAGGAAGCCAAAAATAGATTCCATGAATATCCATAGGAATGACTTTACCCTGTTCATTGATTCCTATTGCTTTATGAAAGTTATGGAAGCTGAGAGACTGATTAACAAATAAAGAGTCTAGTAGATAATGAATGACTTGGACTAAAGAAGAAATAGTTAAACAAATAAATAAAATACTAATTTTAGATAGTAAAAAAAAAAAGCCTGGAGAATCATTTAACTGGGTATGGGGAGATAATTTAATAGTATACGTTCCAGGGGGAAAAATGTTTTTAACCTCCATATCACTCTACTATGACAATGTTTTGTATAAGTACTACAAGCACATTAATAAACGATTTAATTTTTTTGTTGTTGTTGTTGGTCATGGGGCTTGAACTCTGGGCTTGGTCATTGTCCCTGAGCTCTTCAGCTCAAGGTGAGCACTCTACCACTTGAGCCACAGTGCCCCTTCCCATTTTCTAGTGGTTTATTGGAGATAAGAGTCTCATGGATTTTCCTGCCCCAGCTGGCTTTGAACCATGATCCTCAGATATCAGCCTCCTGAGTAGCTAGGATTACAGGCGTGAGCCACTGACACACAGCTTATGACTTAATTCTTATGGTTTAACAAAAAGCAGTGACTATATTGTAGTTTAATAAGTGCTGTTCATTACTCCACTTTCAGCCATGGGAGCAACATTCTACACAATCAGAACATCAATTCAGACTTTCTATCTATATATGTGCAACACTTTATATGACTGGGAGGGAAGGGGTCAAGGGGTCAAGGAAAGGGAGACATAGAGAAAATACAGGAAGAGGTTCCTGTTGAAACACAGTATGCTGATCAGACAGTTTTCAATTTGACTTAGTATCCCAAGAGATAATTACTGGAGTTTGGATTATTTTACTGTTCATTCACTTGACATGAGTCATTAAATATACTTTGACATTACCCCAACTCCAATGTGACAACAGTAAATTTCTTGTGCTAAGTTTTATGGTATATGTCTGCATTTCCAATACGAGGAAGAAAGAATCATCTAAGAAATACAAAATAGGGAATAATGAAAAATAATAAAAATATAACTTGAATAGAGTGCTGGTGGCTCAGGCTTATAATCCTACCTATTCAGGAGGCTGCATTCTGAGAATCTTAGTTGAAAGCTAGTTCAGGCAAGAAAGTTCATGACACTCTTATCTCTAATTAATCACCCAAAAGTCAGAAGTTGGTAGAGTGGTAAGGTGGTAGAGTGGTAGAGTGCCAGTTGTGAGCTAAAAAGCTAAGAGACAGGCCCCTAAATTCAAGCCCCAGTATTGGCACAAAAACAAACAGAAAACCTAAAGTGGACTAGGCATGCTGATACACATCTGTAATCCTAGCACTCAGAAGGGCGAGGAACAAAAATCTTGAGTTTGAGGTCAACCTGGGCTGCATAGTGAGGTCCTATGTAAAAAAAATATGCATGTGTATGTACATTTGTATTTGAGAGGGGAGAGGGTAAAGGGAAGGAAGAAGGGGAGGGCAAGCATCATTATGTTCCTACCACTAAAAAACACAAGATTATTGCCAATATGCACATGAAAAGATGGTCAGCCCCATTAGGGAAATACAAAGCAAAATCACAATCAGATACCACTTCAAACTTACAAGTATAAAAAAAATGAAGTGGTAGCAAGGGTATGGAAATACTGAAAGTATACCTTGCTAGCAGGAAAACTGGGAAACATTGTTTTTTCCCTCAAAATATTAAACACAATTATCACTCCTAGATATATACTCAAGAGAACTACAACAGAGATTCTTTATTTATACACTAATCTCATAGCAGCATTACTTACAGTAGTCAATAGTTGGAAATAACTAAATTGTTACACACAATGGAGTATTATTCAGTCACAAAAGAATGGTATATGTGATAACATGAATGAATCTAAAAAATATTATGCTAAGTGAAATAAGCCAGACACAATGAGACAAATATTGTATGATTCCACTTACAGGACAGAGTAAATAATGATTATCAGAAGAGGAGAAGGAAAGAAGAATGACTAGTGATACATGAATTTCTCTTTTAGGATGAAGAAAAATGGAATTAGTAGTGATGGTTTCACATGTAGACTAATAATGTTAGTAAATTACACACTTAAAATGGATAAACTGATATGTAACATGCACATGGCTAAAGGCAGTAAAGTGCTAGGCCATGGTTTAAGTCCTAGTACCACAAAAAATTTAAATATTAAAGAGTCAGACAAGCGCTTGTGGCTTACTCCTGTAATCCCAGCTGCTACTTAGGAGGCTGAGATCTGAGGATCATGGTTCAAAGTCAGCCTGGGGGGCTGGGAAAGTGGCTCAGTGGTAGAGTGCTTGCCTTGCAGGTAAGAGGCCCTGGGTTCCATTCCTCAGGACTACATAAGCAGAAAAAGGCAGAAGTGGCACTGTGACTCATGTGATAGAGTACTAGCCTCGAGTTGAAGAGCTGAAAGACAGGACTCAGGCCCAGAGTTCAGTTCTGACCAACCGACCAACAAACCAAACAAACAAAGTCAGCCTGGGCAGGAAAGACTGCCAGACTCTTATCAGAAATAAACCATCAAAAAGCTGGTAGTAACTTTGGAAAGCAGTCTGGAGGGTCCTTAGAAAGCTAAAGATTGACCTCCCTTACGACCCAGTCATACCACTTCTAGGCATCTACCCTGAACAACAGGAACCAATATACAAGGACACGTGCACCTCCATGTTTATTGCAGCACTGTTCACAATAGCTAGGATATGGAAACAACCCAGATGCCCCACGACAGATGAATGGATCCAAAAATTGTGGTATCTATACACAATGGAATATTATGCAGCCATTAGAAATGACAAAATAATGGCATTTGCAGGGAAATGGATGGAGCTAGAAGGAATCATGTTGAGCGAGGTAAGCCAAGAGCGAAGAGACAAACGGTACATGGTCTCCCTGATAAGTGGATGATAAATCCAAAATGTTAGGTGATACGACAAAACTAACAGGACTTAAGAAACAAAGAACTCCTGCTCATCTGGTTGAACCACTACTAAATATCCCCACGCTGCTGATCACATATATGGTATATAATATGTGAACACTGTTATATATTACAGGCTGTGATAGACAATTTGTTCCAGGAAAGTTAGAATGAACTTGTGACTTAGAAACTATGTAATCACTTAATCACAATCAAAAAAAAAAAAAAAGAACTTCGGGGAAGGGAGGGAGGGAGGGGATGGTAGGGGGAAAACAATGGAGGGGCTAACATAAAAAAAAAAAAAGCTGGTAGTAACCAATCACAAGAAAGAAAAACCATTTGAGTCCTTATCTTGGGGTTCATTTCGCCTAACATCAACTTATCTGACCGTTTCTGCTTGTCTCAGACATATACTAATTATTGCAAATAAGGGAAACCATGGGACCTATGTTTCTTTGGGCCTGGCCTACTTCACTTAATATTTTTGTTGTTGTTGTTGCTTTGTATGTCCCTACCCCATGGTATAACCCCTGTTTTCACTGTATTTGATGTTGGTATAATTTGGGGAGGGAAAGGGAAAAAAACAAATTCTTTAAATAGAGATACAGGTGGACCCATTGGGACAATGAGATGTACAAGATGTTATGTCAAAGAAACGAACTTTACAATTTTGGTAGGGGGGAGCTGGAAGGGCAGGGATTGTAAGGGGAAACAGAGGAGGAGGCAACAATGCTTGATAAGTAATGTACGCATTACCTAGCTCATGTAATTATAACCCCTCTGTACGGTATTTTCACAATAAAAAAATTAATTTAAAAAAAAAGCAGCTGGTAGTGGAGCTGTATCTCAAGTAGTAGAGTACTAGCTCTAAGCAGAAAAAGCTGAGGGACAACACCCAGATCCTGAGGTCAAGCCCCAGGTCTGGTACAAAAAAATAAATAAATAGCCAGACTCAAAGTACTATATTCTGTATAATGTCAATTTATATTACTTACTGGGAAAGCCAAAGTACAGAAGTAAAATCAGCTGACAAATGAGTTGGAGGTAAGCAGAAGGAGTGACTACAAAGGGTATAAAGAAACTTTGAAGTGATGGAAATATTTTATGTATCTCAGCTGTTATGATTATAGTTGACAACTGTTGCTGCTTCATTAATTATAGAATTAAAAAATGGACAAATCAACTACATATAAACCACAAAAAATGTCTCACACGTATAATCCTAGTGATGCGAAAGGCTGAAAAAGAGAGGACAATTGTTCAAAGCCAGCCTGGACAAAAAGTTCAAGAGATTCCATCTCAACCAATAAAAGCACTGGATACAGAAACACATGCCTGCCACCCTTGCTAAGTGAGAAATATAATAAGGAGGATCACAGTTCAGCTTAACCAGGCAAAAAGACCTTATTCAGAAAAATAATGAAAGCAAAAAGAGATGGAGGTGTGGTTCTAGTGGTAGAACACTTGTCTAGAAAGTTCATATCCCTGAATTCAAACCCAGTACTACAAAAAAGAAATTCAGACAAACTGTAATGTCATTTCATGAATTTCAATATATATAGAACCCTCGCCTGATAAATGTCATCAGATTTAGTCATATGAACATAGACTATTCTGTATTTCCTGGAGCCAAGCAACACTTTTTTTTTTTTACTTAGCACTGTAGACTAAATGACTTACACACTAAACTGTAAAGAGGTATCAGAACAATCTTCAATTATAATGAACACATATAAAGTGACTCACTAAGTAAATCAGTATCATTACAACTACAAATAGCACCCTGGTTTTGCTTTAGTAAAATTAGGTCTCCTTCAAAGGTTATATTGATGGGAAAACTATTTTATAGAATTCTCCAAATAAAACACTTGGGGAAAAATTTTGCTATTCCTTATTTAGACTGACTTTTTAAAAAAAAGTCTCTCTCCTATCAACATCCATACTGTATTTCTACACCTCACCAGAAAGCAGTATCTGCTTGATTTCATTCTGTAGTATCTCTTACTGGTTTTTCACACTTTTATCTTTAAAGAGGATTTTTTTTGGGGGGTGGGGGGTCCAGTTGTGGGGCCTGAACTCTGGGCCTGGGCGCTGTCCCTCAGCTCTTCAGCTCAAAGCTAGCACTCTACCACTTGAGCCACAGTGCCACGTCCGGCTTTATTTTCTCTGCTTATGTGGTGCTGAGGAATCGAACCCAGGGCCTGATGCATGCAAGGCAAGCGCTCTACCACTGAGCCACCTTCCTAGCCCCTAAAGAGGATTCTGTCAGTGCTTTTTTTTGGTCATTCCACAGAATTTTAATAATAATTTCTCCCTTTTTCTATTGGTATTTCCTGTAGGTAAATTGCCAATTTTTGTTTCTATAGAAAAATACTCCTTTTTTTTTTCCTTTTAGGTTTGGAGGCATGAAGCCCTTAATTCAAACCCCAGTACCTGCTCCCTGCCCCCCCCCAAAAAAGGAAAATATTTTTAATGGCTTCAATTAGGACTTTCCATGCTGTAATTATTTAAAAATCTGTTTTCCTAACATTGCCTATTCCCTTCTCTTCTTATAATCAAAATTCCTTATGAAGCCCCTAGCCATTTTATAACAGGAATTAGCATTACATTGCCACTGTTAAGTTAACCAACCTCTCCTTCAGCCTTGCATGTTAATTTTACACTCAAGCCACAGTGAATTCATAGCCTTCAGATAAAAAAAATCATCTAAATAATGTAAAAGTTCTGATTATTGTCCTATAAATGCTTTATTGCAGATGTCTAATCTCTTCTATCCTGTTCTCTTTGCTTCAAATAAACTTCTCTAAATCTTTAAATCCTTCTTTAAATCTTTACTTTTTCCTTTTACCTAATTTTTCTCCAAAACTTAATACCCTGTATATTGAGAGTTCATCACCTTCTTCCTCATCTCTTTAAGGGTTTTTTGGTTTTTTTTTTTGGTCAGTTGTGGGGCCTGAACTCTGGGCCTGGGGACCGTCCCTCAGCTCTTCAGCTCAAGGCTAGCACTCTACCACTTGAGCCACAGCGCCACTTCCGGCTTTTTTCTGCTTATGTGGAGCAGAGGAATTGAACCCAGGGCCTCATCCACGCAAGGCAAGCACTCTACCACTAAGCCACCTTCCCAGCCTTTTAAGGTTAGTTTTAAGATCTAAAATCTTTACTGAAAAATCTTGTGAACCAGGTACCAATGGCTCATGCCAATAATCCTACTCAGGTGGCTGGGATCCAAGGATCATGGTTCAAAGGCAGAACTGGCAAGAAATTCTTATCTCTGAAGTCTTATCTCTAACAGCAAAAAAAAAAAAAAAAAACAAAGTGGATCTGTGGTTCAAGTGGTGGATTGCTAGCTTTGAGTATAAAGAGCTAAGGGATAGCACTCAAGCCCTGAGTTCTCAGTACCAGCACACATACTCACATACACATCTTGCTGCTGAGCATAGTGGTACACACTTGGGAGGCCACCTTGGGCTATTTAGGGAGGCCAAGTCTTTAAAACACACACACACACACACACACACACACACACACACACAGATGGGCACCAGTGGCTTATGCTTGTAATTCTAGCTAATCAGGAGGCTGAGATCTGAGGATCATGGCTCAAAGTCAGAGCAGGAAAGTCCATGAGATTCTTATCTCCAATTAATTAACCCCAAAAATGGTGATAATGGAGCTACGGCTCAAAGTGACAGAGCACTAGCTTTGAGCACAAAAGCTTAGGGACAACACCCAAGCCCCAAGTTCAAGCCAAGGACCGGCACCAAAACAAACAAAAAAAAATCCACAAATTAACTCATTTATTTTCAATAAGACTATACTAATTTCTTTTGTCACTAAAGTACTTTTTGCCATATAGATTATAGCTGGTCTCTCCCAGGTGGAATATAAACTTGCTCATTTTTAAATACTCTCTCCAAGACCCTGATGTGTTGTTTTTTTTCTACACACACATGCACAAATTACAACCAGCAGTAACTTTCATCTTTAATTAAGTCTAATTCACCAAAGCTTTTGAAGGGACACTCTGGATTGTTCATCGTTTTTAATAAAATGAAGGTAACAAAATGTCCTGACTTTCTGAATACATTTCAAAGGTGAAATACCCATTTGAATGCAGAGGAAAAGAACAGATATTACTCTAGCACAGAGTCAAAGCCAAGGAAACTACAAAGCACCCTTGGGTATTCACTGTGCAACCTGATGTGTTACATGTCTAAACATTTGACATAAAGTGAAATATTAGGTCTAGTACTATAAGACCTGAATCCAAGCAATTCCTCTGACATACTATACTAGCCAAGTCACAATATCTTTGGATCTCATTTCCTTTCTTTCTTTCTTTCTTTTGTGGGTCGTGGGGCTTGAACTCTAGGCTTGGGCGCTGTCCCTGCGTTCTTCAGCTCAAGGCGAATTTTCTACAACTTGAGCCACAGCACCACTTCCAGTTTTCTAGTGGTTTATTGGAGATAAAGAGTCTCACGGACTTTCCTGCCCGGGCTGGCTTTGAACCGTGATCCTCAGATCTCAGCCTCCTGATTACAGGCGTGAGCCACTGGCACCCAGCTTCTCATTTTCTTTTTGAGCTGGGCACCGGTGGCTTACACCTGTAATCCTAGCTACTCAGGAGACTGAGATCTGAGGACAGACTGGACAAGAATCTCTGTGACACTCTCACCTCCAAGTGATCACCAAAAAGCTGGAAGTAGAGCTGTTGCTCTAGCAGTAGAACACCAGCCTTGAGTGAAAAAGTTCAGGGACAGCGCCAAGACCCTGAATTCAAGCTCTAGTACCAGAACAAAAATAAAAAATACAAATAGTTTAAAATTGTCTAATTGCCTAAAATGTCTATGTGTATATTCTTACTATAGGGTTTTTGGTATGATTCTGTTTGTTGTCAGTCCTGGGGCTTAAACTCAGGGCCTCAGTGCTGTCCCTGAGCTTTGTTGCTCAAGGCTGGCATTCAACCAATGAGCCCGGGCTGGCTTTGAACAGGCATCCAGCTCTTACTGTTTTTTGAATCCATCACATTCAAAATAAGATTGTAGATATGAAAGATACAAAGGATACGTAAATGTACAAAATAAAGATACAAAAACTGACTCCACCATAGGATTAACAAAAACAAAAGTTTCTTCCAGTCTCAACCATAATCTTTTAACAAGCTATATGATATAATGGCATTTTCAAGAAAGACCATGATCTCAGTCAAAAGCTCAGATATAAATAAATACTATCAAATGATCAGGCATTAAGCAGCTTGCTCAATTATCTCATTGACTGTCCTATCCTCATCAATATAAGGAATTCACCCACTAAGCCTCAACTTGAGTATCATCTTTCTCATCAGATCCACTCATCTCTAAGCCCAGGTGATCACATTCTTTCTAACACTTTGGATCTACCATTGCCCTTTTTAACTATTCTTCTCTAATCTGTACATTTGTCTTTCTAGGTACAGTAGAAAAACATTTTTGAGGGTAAACACCATCTTATTCATTTTTTTCCCTGGAAACACACGCAGGACCAAGCATCCTTACTGACCCTTGGGAATTCAGAAGTTTAATTTTTAGCCTCAGTTATGGCTATGAAGTCAAATCACCAACAATGTGAATGTACCACACTAAAACATTCACCATCTTTTTATCGGCCTTGGTCTTTTTTTTTGGAATATGATAAGGTAACAAAATGGATAGTTTGTGTTATTGAATCAAGACAAAAATTATAAAGATTTTTCTTTTAAGCACATTATCTAACCTAGAGCCTTACCAATTGCTAGGCAAAGCACTGAGCTACACCCCCAGCTCTCAAAGCATTACTGAATCTGCCTATTTACCATCTACAAAACAGTTTGCTAGGGCTGGGAAGGTGGCTCAGTGGTAGAAAGATTGCCTCACATGCTTGAAGCCCTGGATTCAATTCCTCAGCACTACATAAGCAGAAAAAGCTGTGGCTTAAATGGTAGAGCACTAGCCTTGAGCTGAAGAGCTGAAGGATAGTGCCCAGGCCCAAACAGGCCCCATGACCGACCAAAAAAAAAAACAGTGTGCTAGGTTAAAAATTCCTGGAATTGGATTCATCAATCTTCAAACTTTAGAACTATTAATAGCAGAACAAAGAATCATATACTTAATATATAATTACAGACAGTTAAAGCAGTTTCTAAAATTACTAAAGCAAACACATAAACGTCTATAAAATTTATAAAATTGAAAAAATTATGAAACCTATGTATAAAAACACTAAAACTGCCTTGCATGCATGAGGTCCTGGGGTCTATTCTTCAGCACCACATAAGCAGAAAAAACCGGAAGTGGTGCTGTGGTTCAAGTGGTAGAGTGCTAGCCTTGAACTGAAGAGCTGAGGGACAGCGCCCAGGCCCAGAGTTCAGGTGCCCTCCCCCTCAAGTGACAAAAACAAACAAAAAACACTAAAATACTTGTCTGCAGGCAAGTTAAACTGCAAGCAAACAACATGCATACAAAAGAAATATGAAACCTTTGATCAGACCTCCTTCCTTTCTTTCTTTCCTTCCTATCTTTTTTGCAAAGGTTTCTCTAAATAGTCCCGACTATCCTTGAACTTGCTTCTTCTGCCTCAAAGCCTCCAGAGTGTTGGAATTACAGGTGTGTACCACTATGGCCAAGAACAACAGATTTTAAAAAGAAAAAAAAATTAGGCCTATTATCGGTGGCTCATATCTGTAATAGCAGCTACAAAGGAGGCTGAGTTCAAAGCCAGCCTGGGCAGTAAAGTCCATGAGACTCCTATCTCCAATTTACTACCAGAAGTGGAGCTGTGGCTCAAGTGATAGAGTACTAGCCTTGGGGGGAGGGGAGGGGAGGTTGGTTGGGGGAAGCTCAGGGACAGTGGCCAGGCCCCGAGTTCAAGCCCCAAGACTGGCACCAAAAATTGTTTTTAAAAAATTAGAATCTTAGTTTAGCCAAAATTTATGGGATTTGTGGTAGCTCTATATGTGTTTTGTACCTATGTAAAATCACTGTTTCAGTCAACAAGTATATATATATAGTCTCAATCAGTTATAATGCTTTTTCATTACTCACACACTGTTATGAATATTATGCATGAATGTTAAACAAGCAGATAATCCTCAAAAGTTTGTAATTGCAACAAAGGCACTTCCATCTAATTTCCAACACTGAGTAACAGCACCAACTCCAACTATGGAAGAGCTGCATCAATTCCAACTATGGTACAGCTGCTAAAGAAGTTTCATGGAGACTGAACTGTAAGACAAGGAGGCAAAAGTAGGAAGTCTTTCCTGGAATCAGTGTTCCTGGACCTCTGTGTAGCTTTGCCCATTCCCCTCACTCCCTTATACTCTGTCTTCATCATTCTGTAAGAATAACCTTTTATTTCTTGTGGCATTTCATGTGCCAATATATTCAAACATTTTCCCAACAGTTTTTTCTGACTGATGCCCAAAAAGTTTTTCTTGGATAATCGCTTAATAAGTAACCTTGTGCAAAGAGCCAAGCTTCCTTGGTTTCATTCACTTCAACCACTCACTGTTTAAAATAAAAATTCAATTAAAAGATAAAATTTCTATCAGAGATACAGGAACAGAATTACTCCAGGCGGTTTTATGTGAGTTTCTGTTCTTTAAGTCTTCAAGATTTCCTCAATTTCTCCTTCCTTCTATCCCTCTTCAATCCATTCTCTTCCAGAAAAAAAAAGGAAATCCACAGCTGAACAATCTCGTTTTTAAAGCCAAACAATTTAGAGAGGAAAATAAGTATGTGTTTTAGTTTTTTTTTTCTTTTTAACTTCAGTTACTTCTTGTCACTCTGGCACTCGGGAAGTGTTAAGCAAACATTTTTAGTGTACTGCCTACCCAGAAAGAAGATGCGCTGAATACCCACAATAGTGCCTTTTCCAAAGCCAAGTGTATTCCTGGTTAAAAAGCAAAGATGGGGAGAAAAGGGGTGGTCCTGAAAGAAGAAAAAGAATCACTAGCCTCTAAAGACCGAGCTGGGACAGGAGATGGAAAACTTCAACACAAAGCTCACCAAAACAATTTGACAAGAGAACAGAACCAGCCACTGTGGCTCCAGCTCTGGTCCCGAGGGACTCCCCTCCCCCTTTGGGGGATAAAACTAACTGCCGGGCGCACCCCCGCCCTCACCGAGAGGGGCCTGGCGGGGGTGCAGGCCCCGCACTCCTTCCGCGGGGCGCCGGGCCGAGTGCTGGGGTGGAAGCTAGGCCTGGAGCGAGGTACGGGAACCGGACAAGGCGGCAGAGGCGGGCAGCACCGACCTGGGGGCCCCGGCAAAGGACCCTCCCATCCCGGAGCCTCGCGGCATTCCCCGCAAGAGCAAGGTGCCGAGAACCGGCCCAGACTCGCCGCCAGCTTCTCACCTCACGCCTCCAGGGTCTCTGTGTCCACTGCAACCCGAGCGGTCGCAGCCGCTAGGGTCCGAGCCATTTCCCCCCTCAGCTGGCTCAGCCGGCCGCAGAAAGCTTCGGCGGACTCCGCGGCCAGCCAAGCACCGCACGTCACTTCCGGACGGGCAAGCACCGCCTTCCGCGCCCAGGAGTCCTGCGGATTGGCTGGTGCCGACGACCTACCTGAGGTGGTGGGTGGGGCCAAGGCGCGTCTCGTGAGACCAGCGCTGCGTTGGTGGCCAGAGTCCGGCTCCTGCCCCGGAGCCCAAGTTGGATATAGGACTTCTCAGTGTACCTCTGGCCAGAAGACGGAACTCCCCCCCCACCCACCCCACCCCCGGGATTTCCCACCTGCCACTTCCCAGATCCTGCGCCCAGAGTCCCATCCACCAAACCTGGGCCCTGAAATAACCTATTGTTCTGGCGACGTCTCTCGGGACTCTGCACCCGGCCTCCACGGAGCTGCGCCTCCCGGATTTGTGGTCTTGGCCGCAGGCCGCGCGGAGATCAGTTTAGATTGGAAGACAGCAAGGAACGGACTGGACCGAATAGTTCTCATCAGCCGGCACCTCCCGAGTCTCCACCGAGGATCAGGTGCTGTGGGGTGTGTAATTAGTAACCCGTCACGTGGGCTCTGTAAAGTGCTGGATGGTATGTAACAGCGCCTTCAGCTTGGGGTCTCATTTAATTCCCACTTCGGCGGGGTAAGGAAGAGAGCCTGATAATAACCGGGCTTACCCAGACGCTTCTCGCGGCATTACAAAGTGTCTTCGCACCCGATCTCCAGAATAATAGTACCTTCCCTAAGAGCATTGAATACAATTATGCTTGTGAAGCGCTTGGCTCTCAACTGATCGTTTTTATTTAAGTTACGTAACCCTGTGAAACAGATCAGAAAGTTATTCTTTGTTTTGTTTTTTAGGGAGGAAATCCTCTAATTTTTTTCTTATACATGCCTACATCTCTCTGGAAATTGTAGTTCGAGCTACTCAAGAGGCTGAAGCAGGATAACGATTGACACTCAGAAGTTCCGGAGATCCTATCGGAAAAGAACAAATAGCAACAACAGGCTGCTGTTCGGTGCCGAAGTCTAGGAGCAGTCCGTGGCTCCCTCCCAGCTCCTAGCTTTCCACCAACCCCACCCCCATCCGTACACTGCACTTCCAGGCAAGCTTTACACACCCTAGAAAAATGTCCCTTAGGAATCCATTTAGTTCCACCGCATTGTTCTGCTTTATCTTCTGATCAAAGGAGGAATTTCTAGAATTGGCAGCTCTTTCATAAGATTTAAAGGAGTGGGGAAAACTATCTTAGGGGCTTGTTCCCTACCTTCTGCTAGAGAACAGACTGTGCCAGCAGAAAAGAAGATAGAGGTCTTGAGAGAACGCTGAGTCTTCAGAGAAGATAAACTGATGTTTAGTTTAGGGTTATTATTTTTCATGAGAAGTAATTCCTTAGTAGCAGAGGGCCCTGATCTTTGAGTCTTTTTTGCAGGTTTAGTTTGATATCTTATTATATATTTTAATTGTTATTATAAAGGTGATGTACAGAAGGGCTACAGTTATATAAATCAGGTAAAGAGTACATTTCTTTCAAAACAATTCCACCCCTTCTCTCCCATTCTCCCTGTTTCCCCCCCCCCATCACTACCTACAATTTATTGTGTCTTTTGAATATCCCTTCTTGGTAGACATCAATAAAAGTAAAGAGGAAGAGCCAGGCACCAGTGGCTCACGCCTGTAATCCTAGCTACTCAGGAGGCTGGAGTCATATAGGATTGCAGTTCAAAGCCAGACTGGGCAGCAAAGTTTGAGAGACTCTTATCTCCAATTAATCTTAGAAGAAGCCCAAAGTGGTGCTGAGGCTCAAGCACTCTGCTAGCCTTGAGAAGAGCTCAGGGACAGCATCTAGGCCCTGAGTTCAAACCCCACAACTGACAATAAAAAGTAATAGAAGAGAGAAAATGCATCAAGCCCACCGCTTTTCAGGTCAAGTCCTGTGCTCTGTGTTGGGGATACAGTGCAAACAAGACAAAGTGTCTCTACCCTCATAGAGCATAGAGTCCAACAGGAGACAAACAATAAACCCCTAATCACACACTCTCAATTGGGATAAGCAATATGAAGGAAATTCACAGTGTTCTTTGACCTAGAATGGAAAGCAGGAAGGCATTCTCTGAGGATGTGACATTGAGATGAGATCTAAACAATGAGAAGATGAAGAGAGGATGGAGAAAGAAGCATCCCAGGGAGACGGAATGTGTACACACAGACATTGAGGAAGGAAAGAGCATGATTCAGTGGAGGAACTGAAAAACCAATGTCATTGTTACACAGGGAATAAGGGAAGTGACTTTATGCCCTGACTGGGCCTGGGAAGCTGTGTTGAAAATACAAGTATTAGCCAAGCCTAGTGATGCATGCCTGGAATCCTAGTACTCAGCAAAAAAGCTGGACTCGAGGTTTAGCTAAAGTGGTAGAATGCCAGCTATAAGTGGAAAAAGCCAAAAGCTCAAAGCTCTGAGTTCAAGCCTTGGTACCAGCACACACACACACATTTGTACTGATAGGGTTAGAGATATAGCTCAGTGGTAAAGCACACACGTTACATACACAAGACCCTGGTTTCAATCTCCAGAACAGCAAAAAGGTGAACTAAAGGGAAATACTTCCAATATAGAATGATCATAATCTCCAATATATTCTGTTAAGGGAAAAGCTGAACTGTCAAGTAATCTAAGTAATGCTAGGATTTTTTTTTTTGGGTCCGGTCGTGGGGCCTGAACTCTGGGCCTGGGCACTGTCTCTCAGCTCTTCAGCTCAAGGCTAGCACTCTACCACTTGAGCCACAGCACCACTTCCGGCTTTTTTCTTTTTGCTTATGTGGTGCTGAAGAATCGAACCCAGGGCCTTGAGCATGCAAGGCAGGCGCTCTACCACTGAGCCACCTTCCCAGCCCTAGGATTTTTAAATACATTAGCACTAGGTGCTGGTGGTTCATGCCTGTAATCCTAGCTACTCAGGAGTCTGAGATCTGAGGATCATGGTTCAAAGATAGCCCGGGCAGGAAGACCTGTGAGACTCTTCTATAAACCACCAGAAAACTGGAAGTGGCACTTGGCTCAAGTGGTAGAGCGCTAACCTTGACTTGAAGAGCTGAGGGACAGCGCCCAAGCACAGAGTTCAAGTCCCACGACTGACTAAAAAAAAACCAAAAACCCAAAACAACAACAAAACCCACAATAGCATAGGTTTCCTCTAGAAGGATATCCCAGAACCTGGTAATAGTGACTATACTCAAAAACACAAGGAGCTGGAGGTATAACTCAAGAACACTTGCCTACCAAACTCAAGGACCTGACATCAAAACCCTCTACCACCAAACCAATCCTCCCCCTAACTTAAAAAAAAAAAATTACCTGCAGTGGACACCTATAGTGACAGCCAAGTACCCTAAAGGAAGGAAAGAAGGAAAAGAGGAAGAGAGAATGAGAGGAAGAGAGAAAGTCTGGACGGCTGAGAGCCAGTACTAGGAGAAAGGCTTCCCCTTTATTATAGTCTTCATAAACAGCTTTCTTTTGTACTATGAGTGTGTGCTACTTTCAAATTTAAAAAGAAAGTAGAGTAATAAGAGGGCTTAGTAATTTGAGCTGATGTGTGCTTAAATTACTTTGGGTATGCTTAGACTGAATTACCAACAAAAATGAAGATAAAACACAAGTTTGGAAGTGAGATAAAAACAGTTCAAGAAGAATGAGGAGTTGTACGGACTAAGAAGATCTGATAAAGAATCTGATGTGTAGTTCTCATGCTGTTAAACTAAAGCTGGGGGGGGTGGGAGATAGGAAGGAGAGGAGGCAACAATGCTTGATAAGAACTGTATTCATTATCTGTACAGTATTTTCACAATAAAAAAAGTAAACATTAAACAAACTTTTCAGGCTGGAAAAAAAAGAAACTAAAGCTGCAGTAGGTGGTTTATCAGTCCTTCAAGGACTTGTATTCAGGATTTTGCAACATAGTTCAGAAGTAGATTCAGTTGAGCTCAAACTGATTGAGATTAGCCAGGGATGTGCTAGATTAAAAAAAAAAAACAAGATTGAATACATTTTCACCCTGCCCTTGAAAAATTTATAATCTACTCAACAAAAAAGAATAGAAAAACACAAAAGATGCACAAATAGAAAATGTCAATACACTATAGTAAAACTGATGGCAAGTGCTGGGCACTCTGGCACACGTCTCTAATCCCTGCTACTTCAGGAGGTAGAAATCAGGAGGATTGTAGTTCTAGGCCAGCCTGAGCAAAAAGTTACTGAAACACCCATCTCAACCTATAGGTGTGAGGTATATATATGTCTGTAATGTTGGCAATACCTAAGGCATAGGTAGAAAGATCTTGTTTAGAGGTTGGTTCCATGCAAAGGTACAAGACCATATCAGAAAACTAAAGAAAACAAAAAATGTTGAAAATGTGATCCGAGTAAAGTGCTTTCCAAGCAAGCATATAGACCCAACTACTGGGCGGGAGGGGAGAGCAAGGGGGGAGAGGGAGGGAAAGATAAAAATATTTTCTATCAGATCATGTTCCAGCAGAGTGTGAGCACCCAGAGGAAGTAGCCTTGGAGAATGAGTAGTAGCTAGAAATAGATGAAGAATGGTGCTTCAGGCAGAGGAAAAGCCGGAACAATGGTACAGATACCCTAAAAAAAAGTATAGTATTTAAAGGTACATGGAATTTTAATATTTGAAATAAATTTTAATTTAGTTGTGAGTGGGTTTTTTGCTGCTATTGTGTTTTGCATTGTTATTGATATAACCTGGGCCTTGTGAGTTCTCAACAAGCCACCGAGCTGCACCCCTCAGCTCAACATGATAGTTTAAATAGGTGGCAGAAATATAATTAAATATGTAGTGCTTTGCATTGAAGTTTCAAAAATACATATCCAGTCTTACATCCTTAAGTTTGTTCCTCTTTAAGTTCGCAGCTATTTAATACTTCAGGTTACCCCAAACCAGTTAAAACTTTCCTGTAGCTTTCCATTAAACCTAGAATAAACCTTCCTTCTACTCATAAGGCCAGTTACCCCTCCTACATCATTCTGCCTCTCCCCCACTATCTTTCTTTCTTCTATTTCTAACCAGCAATGAACACATAAGCCCCGTCTTGTCACACTAATGATTCCCTTGCCTGGAATACTGTTCTCTTGCATTTGGCTGGCTTCTTTTTGTCCTTTATATCTATGCTTAAATTGTACCTCAAAACTTTCCTTAACCATCCAACCTAAAATAGCAACCTAGTCCCTATCTATGTAATATTATTTTAATGTCCTGTGAAGCAATAACTACTTCCTTATACTTTTCTACTTTATTTATTTTTAGCTGTTGATCTTCTCACACTGGAATGTAAGCCCAGTGACCATCAGGAACCTTTTCTGTGTTGTTTTCCACCACTTCCTCTGCATGTAGAGCAGTACAGAGTAGGAACTTTATAATTGTTGAATAAAGCTAGGCACTGGTGGCTCACATCTGTAATCCTAACTACTTAGGAGGCTGAGATCTGAGGATCATGGTTCTAAGGTAGCCTGAGTAGGAATGTCCAAAAACTCTTTAGCTAAAATTAAGCATACACACACACACACACAAAGAAAACAGGTGGAGCTGTGGCTCAAGTGGTAGAGCACTAACCTTGAGCAAAAAAGCTCAGGGTCAGTGCTTAGGCCCTGAGTTCAAGCTCCAGGACTGGCACAAAAATAAAAATAGAAAAAGAAATAATTGTTGACTAAATGAATGAAATTTGTTTTTATTTATATCAATACTTTTCTTCCCCTCAGTCAAGATGACATAACAAGATTACCTCTTAATGGGTTTAAAAAGCAGTAGTGATTGTATTTCAACAGAAGACCTGTTTTGTAAACCAGTAGCGAGGAGCATTTGTACTGGCACTAAAATACAAAAAAAAATTCAGTAAAAAGTTACTATACAGGGGTTGGGAAGGTGGCTCAGTGGTAGAGTGCTTGCCTTGCATGCATGAGGCCCTGGGTTCTATTCCTCAGCACCACATAAGCAAAAAGAAAAAAGCCGGAAGTGGCGCTGTGATTCGGAAGTGGCGCTGTGATTCGAGTAGTAGAGTGCTAGCCTTGAGCTGAAGAGCTGAGGGACAGCACCAAGCCCAGAGTTCAGGCCCCACAACCGGACTCCAAAAAAAAAAAAAAGTTACTATACAAACCATAAAATTAAGCTGGAAAATTTTCAAGAAAGAGTCATTAATGGTTTCTTTTATGTGCTTTAAAAAGGATATTTATTTTGTGCATAATAATATAAAGTAATTATATAGTTTGTGATTCACAAGTAAATAACTTATTATTTTTCCTTCCCCAGAAACACCATGAAGAAGCAGCTGTGGCAGGTGCTTGAAAAAGAAACTAACATTTGCTGAGAGCTTCCTATATGCTAGACACTAGAAGATTTAATTTAAAAAAATACAAAACAAAACAAAAACACCTGTTGGGCTGGAAACTGGAAAGTGCTTGCCTTGCATGCATGAGGCCCTGGGTTCAATTCCTCAGCACCACATTAGCAGAAAAAAAGCCAGAAGTGGTGCTGTGACTCAAGTGGTAAAGCACTAGCCTTGAGCTGAAGATCTGAGGGACAGCGCCCAGGCCCAGAGTTCAAGCCCCGTGACCGAACAACAACAAAAAAAGACATACCTGGAATATCAATGGGTGACAAAGTCACACATATTGCCAATACTATCATAACTTCCTGACTATAATGAAAAAAAAAAACTTTCCCCCTTCCTATCCAAGTTCATAGCCCTAAATACTAGTTACGAATTTATTTGGGGGAAGGGAGGTGGAAGAAGAGACATCTATGGACTCTAGGTAATGAATCCTTGTCAATGAAACCTAGGAATCTGGGCATAATTTAGTGATCCAGAGTATGGACAAGAAGTAGGTAGGGGGCTGGGAAGGTGGGTCAGTGGTAGAGTGCTTGCCTTGTATGCATGAGGTCCTGGGTTCAATTTCTCAGCACCATATAAGCAGAAAAAGCCAGAAGTGGGTGCTGTGGCTCAAGTGGTAGAGCACTAGCCTTGAGCTGAAGAGCTGAGGTACAGTGCCTAGGCCCAGAGTTCAGGCCCCACAACCAGCAAAAAAAGAAAAAGAAAGAAAGAGAGAGCAGGAGAGAGAGAGAGAGAGAGAGAGAGAGAGAGAGAGAGAGAGAGAGAGAGAAAGAGAAAGAGAGAAAGAAAGAAAGAAAGAAAGAAAGAAAGAAAGAAAGAAAGAAAGAAAGACAAGAAAAAAATCAAGTAGGTAAAGAAGAGATCTAAGCAACTGACCAGTAATTCCTAGGAAGAGGATTCAGTGTTATAGGTGGACCACCTCTTCCTATAAACCTGACAGTTGACAAAAGATAAATGACAAAGTAAATTTTGTTTTTATAACATCTGAAAACAATTCCTTAAATGTGTCTCTAACATTTCTCCAAATCAGTAAATTATTATGCAAGTTTAAAAGTTAAAGCAAATCTGGAAAAGCCTAGTAAGAAGTGTCCAGGAATGTATTTTGACATCTTAAGTGTTGGTTTGGGTGAATTAGAAGTTGTATCCTGGGGGCTGGGAAGGTGGCTCAGTGGTAGAGCTCTTGCCTTGCATGCTCGAGGCCCTGGGTTCGATTCCTCAGCACCACATAAGCAAAAAGAAAAAAGCCAGAAGTGGTGCTGTGGCTCAGGTGGTAGAGCGCTAGCCTTGAGCTGAAGAGCTGAGGGATAGTGCCCAGGCCCAGAGTTCAGGCCCCACGACCGGACCCAAAAAAAAAAAAAAGAAGAAGTTGTATCCTGGGCAGGATTGGAAATCCCATGGTGGCTTGCCCCATATTCTGCCACCCTCTATGCCCAGTAACTTCAAAAACAGCTGACTAACAACTATAAGAAAAGCAAAGAAGCCAGGCA
The DNA here is from genome assembly GCF_000151885.1 of Dipodomys ordii. Lineage (NCBI taxonomy): Eukaryota > Metazoa > Chordata > Mammalia > Rodentia > Heteromyidae > Dipodomys > Dipodomys ordii. Next base: position 794,831 of record NW_012267399.1, on the reverse strand, counting down.
CTGGTAGCTCATAGTTGTAATCTTAGCTACTGAGGAGCTGAGATCTGAGGATTGCAGTCCAAAGCCAGCCCAGGCAGGGAAGTCTGTGAGACTCCTATCTCTAACAAATTACTCAGAAAAAGCTGAAGTAGTGCTGTGGTTCAAGTGGTAGAGCACTAGCCTTGAATGAAAGAAGTTCAGGGACTGTGCCCAGGCCAGCATTCAAGCCCCAGGACTGGCAATTAAAAAAGAAAGAAAGAATAGCAAAGAACATTTACAAAGAACCTGTGATACATCCCAAGGTACCCAGAAATACATTGACGCCCTACAGTGATGATGGCATAGGTTAGCATTGTGCAGATAGTAACATAAATGTGATGTAATTTCTAACTAGATCCTGACTAGTCAGTTATATGGAATGTGCATCTTAATACTAGGAAGGAAGGCTTGTAATGATACCAATCATAGCTAGCTAACATGAATTGAATGTTTGCTCTGTGCCAGACACTGTCTAAAGTATTTATGTGCATAACATAATTTAATTCTTAGAGTAAACTTACAAGGTAGATGTTATTAATATCTTTAAAAAAATTTTTTATTGTGAAGATACTGTACAGAAGGGTTACAATTACATGGGCAAGATAAAGAGTACATTTCTTATCAAGCATTGTGGCCTCCTCCTTTGTTTCCCCTTCTCATCCCTTCCCATCCTCTCCCCCCACCCAATCCTTCCCCCCCACCCCCTCCCTCTATATATAGATATAGATATCTTCTCTTTAAGGAGGAACTTTACCAATAAGTAGAAATATTTTTTGTTTGATTTTTATAATGCTGGATATTGAACCCAGGGCCCCTTGAATGCTAGACAGATGTTCTACTACTGAGTTACAAACTCAACTTTAAATATTTTCTTGACTGTATTAATATTTAACTGTATGCTAACACTATAGAACTTTTTTTTTAATCTCACTTAAGCTCTATAAAAGGTTTGATGTTGAGGGACCCAAGCTAATTAAAGTGTCTTCTGTCCTCAGTATATATAAGACCATTTTAAAGATTCTTGCTTCAGGCCTAAATGTGGAATACATCCAATTCCACTGGTCAGAACTCATTGATTCCATGTAAGACACTAAATATAGTCGAACTGTGGGCCCACAGGGAAAAGAAAATTATTTTTTAACTAGACATCCATCTCAGTTATGCCAACAGATCAGATAACTCTATTGGTTCCTTGTTTTTCAAAATAAGGTCTTTAATGAACCAGAACACCTTTAGATGAGCTTTATTCATGGTCATTTAACAAGATAAAGATCATTCTTTGTCTTTTTCCCCTTTGCTTATACAGAACTTGAACTCAAGGCCTCTTACTCTTGCTCAGCTTTTTTACCACTTGAGCCACACTTCCCATATGACTTTTTTTTTCCTAGTTAACTGGAGATAATAGTCTCAAGAGTCTAGAAGATTTGCCTGCCTGGGCTCGTTTCAAAGCTTGATCCTCAGATCTCAGACTCCTGACTAGTTAGGATTATAGGTGTGAGCCACCAGTGCCTAGCAAATTACTTGTCTTATGGTGTGTGTGTGTGTGTGTGTGTGTGTGTGTGTTATACACTTGGACTCAGGGCTTGGGTTCCTTAGTTTTTTCACTCAAGGCTGATGTTCTACCAATTGAGCCACAGGCTACACTTTCTACTTCTTGCTGGTTAATTGGAAATAAAAGTCTCAAAGACTTTCCTGCCCCAGCCAGCTTTTGAACTACAGTCCTCGGATCTCAGCTTCCCAAGTAGCTAGGATTCCAGAGGAGCCACAGGCACCTCAAGAAAAGTTTTTTTTTTCTCTCTCCAAGGGCAATGATGACAGAAGGTCACGTAAGGGAGCTTACATTTAATGTAAGGGAACTTAACATTTATTGAGAATATCATGAAGTAGATTGGAAACAGTGAATGCAAGTATTAAGAACTGTATTTCAGCTTAGTTTTTGTTTTTAAAACAAAGTTTCATGATGTTGCCCAAGCAGTGATTCCCTTACTTCCACTTTGCAAGTTTTGGGATTCAAAGTTGCACCATCATGCTAGGCTGACCCACAGTTCACTTTTTTAACATTGGAGAAAAGCTTAGAGTAGAATGAGTTTCCTTGGGAAGAATAATTAATATCTTTCATATACCAGGCATAATTCTAATAACTAGGGAGGACTATGGATAAGATTTTTATCCCTGCTTTCATTGTATTGACAATTTAGAAGACGGGAGACATGTATTTCAAAAAGTGTTCTGTCAAGACTAGAAACAGTTTCCAGTCTTGGCCAGCATCTAGATTTAGTAGTGAAGAAAGTAAGTGAGGGAGCATTTGTTGAGTGCTTACTTTATATCAGACACAATATGAGTACTAATACAAGTACTAGCCTCTACATTCCCTTAAATGCCGATGGCCCTGCTGGGAATGGTGGTACAAACTTGTAATCACATCACTTAGAAGGCTGAAGCAGGGGCTTGAGAAGGTGACTCAGTGGTAGAGTGCTTGCCTTGCATGCATGAGGCCCTGGGTTCAATTCCTCAGCATCACATAAGCAGAAAAAAGCAGGAAGTGATGCTGTGACTCAAGTGATAGAGTGCTAGCCTTGAGCTGAAGAGCTGAGAGACAGCGCCCAGGCCCAGAGTTTAGGTCCCACAACTGGG
>NW_012267399.1:786601-792129 GCF_000151885.1 Dipodomys ordii | reverse complement strand
AGAAGAAGAAGAAGAAGAAGAAGAAGAAGAAGAAGAAGAAGAAGAAGAAGAAGAAGAAGAAGAAGGAAGAAGAAAGAAGAAGAAGAAGAAAGAAGAAAGAAGAAAGAAGAAGGCGGACAACTTGCAGGTGGAGATGGGAGGGAGGAACTGGGAGAGAGTAAGGGAAGGGATCATACTATATGAAAATACTATATGAAAGGAAATGTACTTATTACCTGACTTATGTAACTATAATCCCTCTGTATATCACTTTTATAATTATAAAAAATGTTAATAAGCAAAAAGGTAAATTGGCCAGATATGCTAAATTGGCCAAGCATGGTGGTATAAATCTGTGATCCAGCTACTCAGGTTCCAGTCTGTGATCCAGCTACTCAGGATCAGACTGTGATCTAAGGCTGCTACAGGCAAAACTGAGACAAAATAAAAAGGGCTGGATGTGACTAAAGTGGTAGAGTATGTGCTTAAGAAATGTGAGGCAGTGAGTTCAACCTACACACACACACACACACATACACACACACACACACACACACACACACACACAAGCTAAGTTGCTAGAGGCCATGTTTTGAGTTGGCCTATAGTCATTAGAGCTGATTTATATTCAGAACTTCCTGGCCTGTAGTCACTGTCTTCAATTTAACACCACACCTCTTGCTCCAAATACATGAGGTAACTGAAATAATTATGTAGCCAGTCATGACAGGAATTTTGGAATATCATAGTTACAACTATGTCAAATTTAGCCATCTTTGATTAAAAAAAACAAACACCTCAATGAGCCTGTAATAGATGCCACAAAAGTTAATTTCCTGCCATTACATTAACAAATGGGTTTTTAAAGCAGCTTTATACTTTTAATCCAGCAGGGGGAACCAAGCCCATGTTGACTAAAAGCAAATAGAAACAAAAACTTTTAAAAAATGACTCACTGTTACTTTTTGAAGAAAATAACTATCTGGGAGTTGATGGCTCACACCTGTAATCCTACCTACTCAGGAGGCTGAGATCTGAGGATCCCGGTTCAAAGCCAGCCCGGGCAGGAAAGTCAGTGAAACTCTTAACTCCCATAAACTACCAGAAAACTGGAAGTGGCGCTGTGGCTCAAGTGGTAGAGCGCTAGCCTTGGGCTGAAGAGCTGAGGGACAGCGCCCAGGCCCAGAGTTCAGGCCCCACAACCGGACCCAAAAAAAAAAAAAAAAAGAATTAGTTTTTCTATCCTTCTTGCTGGTAGGGGCTGGGTGGAGAGACTAGCTGGTGAAAAGAGTTGGAGGGGGATGGGTGGCTGCTTTCAAGGAGAAAGAGAGAAAGAGACCTTTGAATTGGATCTTAAGGACAGGTAGAATTCCTCAATCAATCATGGTGGGAACTGACATTCCAGATGTGGGATTACTATGAGCAAGTAGTCTACGTATTTATAGGACACAGAAGGTATAGGAGCATGCGTGAAAGTAGGTAAGATAATTTTGGAAAGATACACTGACACAAATGCTTATTTCAAGAAGGTTGATATTTTTAACAGTAATAGCTAATATTTGTATTTAATAAATAGCTAACATTTAATTCTTGCAAACTCACTTTGTTTCAAATGTTATAAAAATCTAGTAATTCAATATTCATTCCATCTGAATGATATCCCAGTTTCCAAATAAGGAAAAGTAAGGTTGAATCCCTTCCCTAAGGTCACAAAGCTTGAGAGGAGTAGAGCCAGTACCACAGTCGGGTTCAGAAGCCCTGTGCATCATCCAAACATTTGCCCTAGAGTGACAGCTCAATTCAGCACTATCATTACACTTTTGTAAATGAGGAAATAAATATAAGGGTAAATAATTTGTGTAGAGACACAAAAGTAGGAAGTTTTGTTATTGGTTTGTTTGCTGTGTGTGTGTTTTATCTTTGATAGTATTTTTTAAATGTCTTAAAAAGTGAACAGCGAATAGTACCTTTCCATTTCTATTACTAAACACCTTGTTCTCTTTCTAAGCCTACATTACTCATTTCTTATACACCCTTCAATATAAAAACTATATATAGGGGCTGGGAAGCTAAAGAGCTGAGGGACAGCACCCAGGCCCAGAGTTCAGGCCCCACGACCGGACCTCCTCACCCAAAAAAAAAGAATTTGTATTTCTCTTTCTCTGCCATTTTCTTATTGAATTATTGGCCAAAAACTTGTGACACAACTGTTGGTGATTACAAAGGCCTTATTTGGCAAGTGTAAAGAGCTCCACAAAGGTCCCTGAAGAAAGCCCTGTCGAATGCATCTCCTACACTGATATACCTTCAGTGCACTGGTCTTGAAAGAGTTATTGTCAAGCACTCAGGCCCATTAGCTGTCTGTAGTCTTAAGCATATCTGCATTTCTGTACCTTGAACTTTCATTCAGAGGCTTTCTTCATTTTTTTGTAATAAGACTTATGTTTTACAGTTTTCTGTCTCTTTTTCATATTCCCACTGGGTTGCAGAAGTAAAGGACTGATGTTTTTACCCAAGGAGTATTATCACACAGGATAAATGTGCTTGTTTGCACTGTCAGGGTCAACAGGATGCAAAAACTGAAAAAAATCCTCAGCAACCCCCACTGAACCATGCAAGTCCTACTCTGGGTATCATCTCAATTTTGAGTTAGCTGCATTCAACATCTTTTTTCAGGGACCTTTGTAGAACTCTTTATTAATGAGATGGAGGGACAAAGTGGAATATTGAGACACTTTGCTCCAACGTGGTTTAGTAATTTTCCATTTTATTCACTAGTACTTTTCCACTCCTAGTTCCTTTTCTACCTTCTCCTTCCAGAATCCTTAAAACCATCTGAACCTTTTGATCAGTGTTCTATTGGCAGTGAGACACCCAGCTTCCAAGACTCCCACATATCTGTGCTGATTTCCCTTACCCTTGATGTTCCAAGAGATATTACAGAAAAGGGAAATGGCACAGGAGGAAGTGAGCACTTTCTCCAGTTCCGCCTCTTTCTCATACTATCACAAAAGAATTAAGAGATTTTTGATTTGTTGCTTTAACAGCTGACACCTGGCAGCTCAGCTCTCTCCAGAGGAGCTAAGACTCTAATGCACATGTGCATATTTTATGGGTTTTTTTTGTTGTTGTGTTTTTTTTTTTTTTGTCGGTCGTGGGGCTTAAACTCTGGGTATGGGCGCTGTCCCTCAGCTCTTCAGCTCCAAGCTAGTGCTCTACCTCTTGAGTCACAGCACCACTTCTGGTTTTCTAGTGGTTTATTGGAGATCAGAGTCTCACCTTGAGCTGAAGAGCACAAGGACAGTGCCTAGGCCCAGAGTTCAAGCCCCATGACCAAAAGAAAAAGAAAAAAAAAAAGAAAAGAAAAGAAAAAGAAAAAGAAAAAAAAGCAACACTGAAAACAGCTAGAGCAGCAACCTTGCTTGAAAAAGCTAGTGGACAGTACCCAGACTCAAATTCAAGCTCCAGTACCAATTCTAAATAAACAAGCAAACAAACAAATAGCTAGAAGGATGGCTCATTGGTAGAGCACCTGCCTAGAAATCATGAGGCTGTGATTTCAAGTCCAAGTACTGCCAAAATAAATAAATAAATAAACAAACCTCAACACATAAAGGTTTGGTACAACATTTGCCTTGCAACTGTGAAAGTCTGAGTTCAAACCTAGGTAATGATAAGTAAACAAAGTGCTATGGAGAACTAAGGAGAGATTGAGGGAAAGGGTAATGAGGGCAAGTGATTAAAGCAGGAAGCATTAAGCAGAAGGATATTAAAATAAATATAGCTCGACAGATAAACATTTTTCAATAGTAAATCCATTGTAAATCATGGACATTTAGGATGTTTAACTTCATAAAGTATTTATGTTGACACCAAATGGAGCACATACCACGGTTGTCTAGGCTGGCAGGAACCTAAATGGAGAAAAATGTATGCACAACTGGCATAGTGCTTTGCTCCATGGGCTCTTCCTGACCCAGTTCCTTTTCATCCTTGAACTTGGCTTTGACTGAAAAGGTTGTTTTAGTGTCTAGCGCATGGTCACTGATCAGAAGGAATAGTGAATGCACACATCAATTAATTTGGCATTGGTTTTGTAAGTGATTTCTAGGAATCAGAATCACCACTCCAACTTACCCTTAAAGATGGCCAAAGTCATTTCTTTATACTCCAAATTCAATCTGATAACCTTTTATTCATTGCTGGAATCTAATTCAGGGCCTTATACATGCTAGGCAAATAATTCATTAGTGAGTTATATTCCCAGCCCCCATCTCAGATAATGTCCTCCTTCTTCTTCCCCCCACCTCCTCTTTTTATTTCCTCTTTCTCTTTCTCTTCCTCCTTGTGTGCTTCCTATTTCTCTTCCTTCTCCTTTTTATTTGGCCAGTCCTGAGGCTTGAACTCCTCAGGGCCTGAGCTCTGTCCCTGAGCTTCTTTTGCTCAAGGTTAGTACTCTACCACTTGAGCCACAGCACCACTTCTGGCTTTTCCTGTTTATATGGTAGCTGAGGAATTGAACCAGGGCCTCATGCATGCGAGGCAAGCACTCTACCACTAAGCCCCATTCCCAGCCCCATTCTCCTCTTTTTTTGAAACAGGTTCTTGATATGTAAATTAAGGCGGCTTTGAACTTGCTATGTTGTCCAGGCTGGGCTTGAAACTCATGATCCCAACTTAGGTGTGTGTCACCATGCCTGGCTTTCTCACAAGGTTAAATGGAAAAGTACATTACATTCTTTTTGGCTATGTTATCATTTCCTGATAATCTTTTTTTTTTCTTCTTCTCAATGGTGGGGCCAGAACTCTGGGCCTGGGCACTGTCCCTTAGCTCTTCAGCTCAAGGCTAGCACTCTACCATTTGAGCCACAGAGCCACTTCCGGCTTTTTCTGCATGAAATCCAGGGTTTCATGCATGCAAGGCAAGCACTCTACCACTGAGCCACCTCCCCAGCCATTTCCTGATATCTTAAAATATGCAGTTACATTGTTGCAGTCAATCAAGGATAATTAAGCTCCACATGAGAGTATAATAGAAAAATTATATGCAGTTTGATTTCTAGTTTCTTTGGATGATTATTCAAAATTTTCAAATAAAATACATATAATAAGAATTGACCACCTTAACTTTTTTAATTCTCCAGTTTGGTGACATTTATGTATATTCAAATTGTTGTACAATCAATCATCAGGGCCCCCTTCATCTTAAAAACTAAAACTCAATAACCTTTAGAGGTTCACTTTCATTTCTCCCTCTCCCCCAGTTCCTGGCAACCTTCTGCTCGTTATTGACTTCTTTAGTTGCCTCATAGAAGTGAAGTCATATGGGATTTTGTGACTAGCTTCTTTCTCTTAGCAATATGAACATTCTTTTCATTGTTCTAAAGTACATTCCTAGGGGCTTGGAAGGTGGCTCAGTGGTAAAGTGCTTGCCTTGCACGCATGAGGTCATGGGTTTGATTCCTCAGCACCACATAAGCAGAAAAAGCCGGAAGTGTCACTGTGGCTCAAGTGGTGGAGTGCTAGCCTTGAGCTGAAGAGCTAAGGGA
>NW_012267399.1:780633-786551 GCF_000151885.1 Dipodomys ordii | reverse complement strand
CCAGAGTTCAGGCCCTGCTGACAAAAAAAAAAAAAACAAAAACAAAAAAAAACAACAAAGTACTTTCCTAGGCTTTTTCCATTTTAAGACTAAATAATATTCCATCACACACACACACACACACACACACACTCATACTCATAACACATTTTGTTTCTCCATTCACTTAATGGTTTGTGTACACATTTTGCCAATTGTATAATTGGGTATATAAATATCTCTTTGAGGCTTTGTTTTCAATTCTTTTGGATATATACTCAGAGGTAGAATTGATTAATCATAATTTTATTTTTAATGTTTTGAGCAAATATTAGTGTTTTTCACAGTGGTGGCACTATTTTGTTTGTACCAGCAGTGTACAGTGTTCCAGTTTCTCCACATCCTTGCCAGTACCTGCCATCACATTTTTTTCATTTTACAATATTTTATTTTTATAATATTTTACTTTATATAAGAAAACTGAATGTTTTGGTGTATGTCTGTAATCTCAGTACTTAGGAATCTGAGGCAGGAAGGTCACAAGTTTAAGGCTAGTATGGGAATCATAGCAAGTTCAAGTCTGGGTTGCATAGCAAGACTTTTTCTCTCCTAATGAGTAAGAGAGTATCTCATTGTGGCTTTGTGGGTTTGTGTGAGTTTACAATGTCATATAATATAATTATAAAAAGTCTTAGTCCTATCTTATTCCTCACCATTTTTCAATTCTCCTATCCACAGATAGCTATTTCTCGATTGTTTTAGTTGTTCTGGATCTTATGTCCATATGCCTAAATAATGTGATGATAATTTTTTTCTGAAAATTAAGGATAATTAATTCTAGCAAACATTTAGCATTCCTCATCTACTTTTCTGTTTCATTCTTCCTATTCTCCATATATGTGCCTATACTTATACATATGTATACTTACATATACATACAGGCTAACATATACTCATGTAAACATGTTTAGTTAATTTACACTAGGTATCAATGACTGATGAGACATGTATTCTATATATTTTCTTTCTTGTATATAGTAATTGTAGTAAACTTGTTTTGCTTTTTAAAATATTATTATATAATTATAATTATACTAATACTTATTATTATTTTATGCAAGCTCTGGGGCTTGAACTCAGGGTTTAGATGCTGAACTTTTTGGCTCCAAGCTAGTGCTATACCACTTGAGCCACAGCTCTTCTCCTGGCTTTTCTGATGCCTAATTAAAGATAAGCATCCCACAGACTTTCCTGCCCACGCTGGCTTCAAACTGACAACATCCTAACTCGGACTTCTGAATAGCTAGGATTATAAGTACACAGCTTTGCCTCACTTGTTAATTTTCTAAGTTTCCTATTGCTAATTCTTCCTACCTACTCAAATGGGTTTGAATTATAAGCTTTTACAGGGGGTATCATCACATAACTCATGATCTCCATATTTCCCTAGAGATGCTTTTCTTAAAGCCTTCATGTTTTTCCAACCTGAAACATAGTTATCACCTTGGTGTCTCTAGTAATTTTTAAAATTTCTAACTTGTAAATTCAATTTCACATAAAAAGCATTGTCTGGCATTATGAGATTTGGATGACTGCCCTTTGAGTTGTTGAGCTGCTGAGCACCTTTGCTTTTATATACTGTCTTCCATAGCACAGCTGCTCTTCACAAGGTTGCTAATTTCCCAGAGTTCTGAGTTACACAGGATAATGAAACAGTTGAAAATATATCACCAGGGATAGCACAGTATGCTCACCATGGAAAAACTGGAAAAATAAAAAAAAGTGGAAAGAATGAGGGAAAACAATCACAAATCTCTCATGTTCCCACAACCAAAAGCAACTCTTGTTAATGTTTTTATCTATTTCCTTTCCATCTTCTTTTTCTAAGCCTAGATGTGTATATTTGTGTATTGTGATCATGTTGTATACTAAATTTCATGTCTTACAGTTTTTAACAACATGTATGTTTTTCAAAGAATTATACATTATTCAGAAATATTTCTTTAGATGGCCATATAATAGCTCATGCCATTGAAATACCATAAATCAACAACTATTCCACAGCTGTAGCTTTAGGTTGTATCCAAAATTTTCAAAATTACAAATGCTATTTTTTTAATAAATGCTGTAATACTGGTTACATATTTGGAATTCTTTCCTTTAGGTAGAATTTTATGGAGTCAAAAGATATAAACATTTTTAAAGCTGAAATAGAATTTTTCTTCATATTTAGAGATTGAGACTCTCATACCTAAATGATCATGATGCACTTAAGTAGTTGTTTGTGAATTCAGCTAACAATCTCTTGCAATAAGATTAACCAAGTGTTGGTGGCTCATGCCTGTAATCCTAGCTACTCAGGACACAGACCTGTAGGATCTCAGTTTGAAGCCAGCCAGGGCAGAAAAGTCTGCAAGATTCTATCTGCAATTAACTAGCAACATGATGAGCTGGAGACATGGCTCAAGTGGTAGAATGCCAGCTGTGAGCAAAAAAGCTGAAGAGATGAGTTCAAGCCCTGGTATTGTCATACACACACACACACAGAAACAGAAGGAAAGAAAGAAAGAAAGGAAGGAAGGAAGGAAGGAAGGAAGGAAGGAAGGAAGGAAGGAAGGATGGAAGGAAGAAAGAAAGAAAGAGAAAAGAAGGAAGGAAGGAAGGAAGGAAAGGAAGGAGGGAAGAAGGAAGAAAGAGAAAGAAAAGAAATCTGCTACTTACCCAGATTTAATTATTTTAATTCACAACAGAAACAGAAAACCTTGTAAGTGGACTTGTCCACATTTCTGCAAGGTTAAAAAAAAAAGAAAAGCTTATAAAAGAGTAAGGACAAAACAGCTCAGAAATACTGCAGGTATGATCACATATGTTTATCAGATATATTTTTGTCCTCTGGCACATCTCAAAGGAAACAACCTATGCTCTGGATGTCTGAGTGTTTTTTCTCTGTCTCTCAAAAACATATGATCAAAACACACCAATACATTGTGGGACCTGTAGTAGGTATAGAATCCTCACAGTCTGCTGCTCCTGATCAGATTCCTGATTCCATAATTTCTCAAATATTAAACCCATTACCTTTTAGGCTACATTGCTAGCTCTTGACAAATGATTGAATATCTAACCATGTAAAAATGCTTCTCTCCTAGTTCCCTCTCTCCTGGTCAGTAATCAGTAAACTTCCTGGGGACGATAACTATTGTTTATTCATCTTTGTTCTCTCAAGCTGCACAGCATTTGATAAATGGAGTCTTATATGACAAAATGAAACTTACTCTCATAGGACAGGCTTTGAATTTGTACCCTAGACCAGGAGAAATAACTCATCTGACCTAAACCTACCTCTGTGTTGATAACTCATTTACTGAGTATGAATTATGTTCATGTTAGACCTTTACAAACAGTATCTCATTTGATTCTTACAATACCCTATATAGTATTATCATTATTTATAATTTATAGTTGAGGTAATTGAGGTATGAGAAGTTATGCTACTTGTGTGAAAATACATGGTAAGAAGATAGATAGCTTTTGAGAAAGTAAAAGTTTGCTCTACCATTTATCCAGGTAGGAACAGAAAACAAAACAAAACTAGCTGCAAAATTGGCAAGAACTAATGTTTCTGTCAAGGTATGCTGTAGCTAAGTCATGTCAAAATGATTCATTGAATAACTCCTTTTTTTTTTTTTTTTGTCAGTCATGGGGCTTGAATTTTGGGCCTGGGCACTGTTCTTGAGCTCTTCAGCTCAAGGCTAGAGATCTACCACTTGAGCCACAGTGCCACTTCCATCCTTTTTTGTTTATGTGGTGCTGAGGAATCGAACCAAGGGCCTCATGAATGCGAGGCAAGCACTCTACTGCTGAGCCACCTTCTCAGCCCCAGAATGACTCCTTTCATACTGGCTTAAAACCAGAAGTGATACTTTAGCTCAAGTGGAAGAGTGAAAAACCTAAGGGACAGCATCCAGGCCCTGAGTTCAAGTACTCACATGCACACACACACACATACACACACACACACACCACACACACACACACACACACACACCATACACACAACACACACACATGCACACACAAGTGAAGAAAAGTAAAATACTGGTTTATTATCAGAAAATTAGTTGCTTGAAGTTATATCAATAAACAGGAAACATCTGCCGAGTGCCGATGGCTCATGCCTATAATCCTAGCTACTCAGGAGGCTGTGATCTGAGGATCATGGTTCATAGCCAGCCCAGGCAGGAAAGTCTGTGAGACTCTTATCCCCAGTAAACCACCACCACCAGAAAAGCGGAAGTGGCAATGTGGCTCGAGTGGTAGAGTGCTCACCTTGAGCTGAAGAGCCCAGGGACAGTGCCCAGGCCAGGTTCAAGCCCTATGACCAACCAAAAAAAAAAAAAGGAACCATCCTTAATTTCCAGCCTGGGTGTAGTTTCAGATAAATGCTAGACACATGATCCTATATCTATATTAACTTTGCAGATCCAAGGAAATTCTACCCCAGTCCACTGCTAGCCCTGTTTCACTTTGAACCTATTCAAACACTGCTTCCATCAATAAAGTCTAAATTCTACCCCCCCAATTTTGCCCTTTGAATGGTGACATGCCTCATGATTTCTCCTCTAGTGTAGATTCTCCCTCCTAACTAAGTGTCAGTTAACCCCTGTCACCTATCAGATTGGGCTAGGAAAGCTTCAAATCCAGGTTTGCCAGTAATCTAACATTTCAATGCTAAGGAAAACTGGCAATATCTACTTTATATCCAGTATTTACAAATTGTCAATGCTTTTTAGGAGAAAGCCACCATAAATACTCCTGTTGTATAATAATCAGTTTATTGCTCATTGCAGCAAGGGAGAATAAATAACACAGGGAATCACAGGGTGTCTCTGTTCAAACAATACTCTTTTTCTAAAGGCCTCATTCAGGACTTGCCTTTGAACTGTCTGTTTGAATCATTTTAGATTGGTTGCATTTTAGAGCCATTTACTTGTTAATTAGAACAGAAATGATCTTCTTTCTACCATTATTCAAGTTTCTACTCACATATTCCTCTAAACAGGAGTCTTGTCTCAACAGATGCTTTTTTCTTTATGGTATCGGGGAAGCTAATTATGAATGAAATATAATCTATGGCAAAATTGCTAAAAAATTCTATTTTTAGGTCAAATGTTTACTGGATGCTGTAGTTTGGATTGGTAATATTCCCTAACGGCTCATATGTTAACATCTTAGTCCCTAGCCTGTGACACTACTGAGAACTGGTGTAGTCTTTTATCATGATGATGATGATGTAGTTAGAAGAGGTCAGATTATGCGTACAATATATTTTGATCAATGTCATGCTTTCACTGTTCTCTTCCACCTCTTCCTCTCTCATCACTACCCTGAAATTACATATTTCAACTTTTACATAGTATACATTGACTATAATGACTGCATTTGCTCCCTTTCTCCCTCCAGTCATGGCCCCTGCTGTAATCTTTAGTAGTAGGAACTTTCAGACAGACTCTCAAAGGGGATTGTAGGACACTGTTCTCCTTCTCACATTCATTTCCAGCCATGATGTGAATAGATTCCTTTCCCATGAGGTACTGCCTAGTTGTAGGTCAGGCCCCAAAATAACAGGGCCAACCAATCACAGACAGAAACCTCTTATAACTGTTAGCCAAAGCAAACCTTTCTTAAGTTCCTTTATCTGTTGTATTTATTACAGTAATGGAAAGCTAATTATACACTGAAAATCATCACAGGACTGTCAGAGCTGATGATGTCAACATTCTAAGAATCACCGGTACTCAGGGGAATTCTGACTCTCAGTTTTTCCATGGGCCTACGGTTCTGATTCAGGCAAATTTACTGAGAAGAAAGATTCTTGAGGTACAACTAAACTTTTTCACATTCAAATCTCAAGGACTGGGGCTGGGAAGGTATCTCAA
>NW_012267399.1:778010-779758 GCF_000151885.1 Dipodomys ordii | reverse complement strand
TGAGCCACAGCGCCACTTCCGGCTTTTTATTTTTTGCTTATGTGGTGCTGAGGAATCGAACCCAGGGCCTCGAGCATGCAAGGCAAGCGCTTTACCACTGAGCTACCTTCCCAGCCCCATTACATACTATTTTATATTTGAAGCAATGCTTGGTAAGAAATGTGCGCATTATCCTGCCCATGTAATTGTAACCCCTCTGTACAGTATGTTCACAAATAAAATAAAATTAAATTAAAAAAAAAGAATGCTATATATTCATTCTCATAGGGGTGTTGTTGTTGCTGTTTTGTCAGTCATGGGGCTTGAACTCTGTGCCTGAGCACTGTCCCTGAGCTCTTCATCTCAAGGTGAGCACTCTACCTCTTGAACTACAGCTCCACTTCCTGTTGTGTGTTTTTTGAGAAGGATCTTGCTGTGTAGCTCAGATTTGGCTTGAAAAACTTGTGATTCTTCATTAACCTTCCAAGTGCTAGAATTACAGGTATGTACCACTATGTCCAGCTATCATAATCTTTTACTTTTATGTAGCTCCAAACAGGAAGTCTTTTGCTTATAATATAATTTTCAGACTTAAAAACCCAGTTTCTGCAAATATAAAAAGTATAGTTGGCAACTTTTTAGTGCCCTCAGTGATTCCTGACTCCTATTCATGCCTTTCCATATGATCCTTTCCTCATGAGCATCTCTGCACTATTGACTGTCTTCTAAGATTCAAGATGAAAGTCTTTCTTAGGTTTCATACCCAGGAACCTGTGAACTAAACTGACAAAAGAAAGATCAACATGAGAAAAGATAGCTTTGTTTTTAACTCATATGTACATCTAGGGGTACACAGAAAAATGTCAGAGAGGCAGTTAAAATTTGGGGCTGAGGGGCTGGGAAGGTGGCTCAGTGGTAGAGTGCTTGCCTTGCATGCATGAGGCCCTGGGTTCAATTCCTCAGGACCACATTAAGCAGAAAAAAGACAGAAGTGGTGCTGTGGCTCAAGTGGTAGAATGCTAGCCTTGAGCTGAAGAGCTGAGGGACAGCACCTAGGCCCAGAGTTCAGGCCCCATGACCAACAAAAAAAACTAAGAGTAAAAAAATAAATAAAGGTATGGAAAACACAAAAAAGCACCTATAGGAGACAGATAACTGTTATGAAAGATGAATGTTCCTTTAAGAAAATAGATGAGTGCCATGACAGAAATTATGTTTATAACAATGTGGTCTCTAACCTTGGGCCCACTTCCTGTCTCCAGTGATGAGTCAATCAATCCTAGCTACTATCAAACTTTCAAAGAGGGGATTTACTAGGGTTAGGTTTTTTTGGGAGGCTCTGCTGTTAGGTGGTTAAGGGCCAGTTGGAGAAGAGTAAGGAGACTCCTGCATCTGTTAATTCTCCAGTGTCTTCAGCTCACAATAATTTTTATGTTGTGATATCATATCCTGGATCCTTTACAAAGAATCCAGTATGATAGAAACAATGGTGTCACAGCTGATATTACATGGAAAAAGACTGTGGCTTTCATCTAGTTTGCTGTTTTTCTTGGATCATTCACTTCTGAGAAAAGCCAACTGCCAATGTCATGAAGAAGCTCTGTAGAAAAATCAACAGCAGGTGAAGTTAGATCTTCTGAGGCCTGCCAATAGCATTGGAAGTATATCCTTCCTTACTCAGGTATCAAGATGATTGCAGCCTCATGAGACACCTGGACCCAGAAGTACCCATCTAAGATACTAGAATATGCCGGGAGTGGGTGCCAGGA
>NW_012267399.1:766063-775595 GCF_000151885.1 Dipodomys ordii | reverse complement strand
CCGGTCGTGGGGCCTGAACTCTGGGCCTGGGCACTGTCCCTCAGCTCTTCAGTTCAAGGCTAGCGCTCTACCAGTTGAGCCACAGCGCCACTTCTGGCTTTTTATTTTCTGCTTATGTGGTGCTGAGGAATTGAACCCAGGGCCTCATGCATGCAAGACAAGCATTCTACCACTGAGCCACCTTCCCAGCCCATCTGTTAGATTCTTATCGCCAATGAACCACCAAAAACTGGAAGTGGTGCTGTGGCTCAAGTGGTAAAGCACTCACCTTCAGCTGAAGAGCTCAGGGTCAGTGCCCAAGCCCAGAGTTAACAAACAAAAAAACCAGTATGCACTTCCATGTCCTGATAGAATAAAAGTTAGCACTCTGCCTTTCCTGACTGGGTTCTATTTACTTACAGGCCCTAGGCCAGTATTCTTCCCTCCTTGTCTCTTCTAATTATTTTATGACCTCTGCCTGATTTCTTTTCTCTTATTTACTCCAGATTCGCTGATGACTTTCAAGGGATTCAGAAGACTCTTGAAACAGAATGTAAAACTTTGTGTATGTAAATGTGTACAAATGAACGTGTTCTCTCTGGAGGAGATTTGGAGCTTTTATCAGCTTCTCAAATGGCGTCAATAGCATGCTGAAACTGTAGGTGCTAAAAGCTTTCTTTTTTTTTTTCTTCTCCCTTCATATTTTCCCATTATAGCTTTTCACCAATATTCCTTAATGCCTTCAGGGATATTGCTGTCTTTCTCTAATAGCACAGATACTTTTGAATGGTGGGCAAAAGGAATAAAAGGGAAAAAAATGAACAAATTGAACATAAAGTAGAGAAGGCACTTAGGGTGATACTTAGTAGATCTGGAACATAAAAACCAATAGTTTTGTTTGTCGGTCGTGGGGCTTGAACTCTGGGCCTGGGTGCTGTCCCTCAGTTCTTCAACTGAAGGCTAGTGCTCTTTCACTTGAGCCACAGGGTCACTTCTGGCCTTTTCTGGTTATGTGGTGCTGAGGCATTGAACCCAGGGCCTCATGCATGCAAGGCAAGCATTCTACCACTGATCCACCTTCCCAGCCCTTGATAGTTTTTTTAGAATTATTCAAGTGTTTATTGGATGAGAGGCAATATAGCATGGGCTCTGAAGGCCAGGTAAAGAATGAATCCTGGCTTTGGTACTAAGACACATTTTCTCTGTCTCATTTTTCTCAACTATAAAATGAAGATGATAACAATATCCCATTTTAATACCTAATGGAATACTTGAGATAATTAAATAAGAAAGCATAAGTAGTTGTTCTCAAAGGCATCTGGCACAGACATAAAAATACTTTAAGGTATTTATTCCAGATTAAAGCATTATTGCATATATTTTTAATACAATGTCCTATTTTGTTCATACTTTCAATGGATTTTTTCAACATAAAAAAAGAAGAGAGACTAATATAATGAATCCTGTGTATCTAAAATCAGTTTCAACAATCATCAACACATAATCACTTTTCAACTATATACCCACCCACCTTCTCCTATACTTAGACTATTTTGAAGCCAATCGTGGTCATCATATTTTATTCAGTATGCAGCCTGAAAGATAACATTCTTTTCAGAATTTATTAGCCCGTTTTTAATAGGAATATTAAAAGGTCAAAAGGGGAGTTAAGCAAGATTCTCAAACAGAAGGAGACGGTAAGTGTATTTGCCACCATTTAAATAGAAGACTAACAGCTGCCTTTCATAATGTTGCCATTTACTGGTATAAATCCTGAAATAAATATCCATGATCTGAAATTTAGGCAGCAAACTCTAAATTCCAATAATAAGTCTTAGTATTTAAAAACATTTAAGTCAGAATACAATAAAAAATAGGCATTCAACATGCAGCAATAGTATACCCACAGATTAAGTTCTTTTGGACTTATTTTTTTTCTGGCTCAAAGGATTTATTTATTCCTTGAAATGTGAAAGCAGGGTATCAGTTGTGCAGATTTTGTGCATGATGAAAAAGTGAGAAAAACATGCTTTTATCCCTCAGCTTTTCACACTAAAACAACGGCCTCTGCATCTGCTTACTACTCTTGATGATTAGC
This sequence comes from Dipodomys ordii, assembly GCF_000151885.1. NCBI lineage: Eukaryota > Metazoa > Chordata > Mammalia > Rodentia > Heteromyidae > Dipodomys > Dipodomys ordii. Next base: position 773,518 of record NW_012267399.1, on the reverse strand, counting down.
AGGGGTGTGAAACATCTGGCTGGCAAGCCATATAAGACCCTCAAGGGCTGGAAATGTGGCTTAGTGGTAGAGTGCGGCGAACGCCTTCTCGGCCAGCGAGGAAGAACGACCACCACACCAGGAGTCTTCTCAGATCACGCTTTATTGGAGAGCTTTTGAATTGATGGGAGAGCTTGAGCGCGAGAGCGCGTGTACACAAAACATGGCCGCTTATATAGGGAATAGGAACACTGTCGTTTTCCCATTGGTCGTCTGCCTTTCACCGTCACCAGGTGCCACGGGATTGGCTGGGGACTCTACATGGCTCGCGCATGCGCAAAGCCCAGGAGCCACCGTCCTGCCAAGCACTGCCTAATATGGAGTTACCTCAAAACTGCAAGGAAGTGGGCGGCGTCTTGTAATGGCATTCGCCCCGGCTCCCCACAGTAGAGTTCTTGCCTAGCATGCTTGAAGCCCTGGGTTCAATTCCTCAGTACCACATAAACAAAAAGAGCTGGAAGTGGGGATGTGGCTCGAGTGGTAGAGTGCTATCTTTGAGCACAGAGAGGCTCAGGGACAGAGCCCAGGCCCTGAGTTCAAGCCCCAGGACCGGCAAAAAGAAAAGACCCTCAAAATCATTTGGTACATGCCTGTCCCAACTGCTTATATTGATAATGTTGTACTGCCCTCAAGTGATGTTGTGAATATCCAAATGGTCCTTGGCAGAGAAAACTTTTCCTACCTCGCATTGTAGTTTCTGAGGGCAGAAACTACAATGTGGGAAATTAAATCAAGCAGCACTGTGAGCTTTCAACAATTGCTAATTGATGATGATAAAAAATGATAGTAATCATGATGAGGTTGACATAGGATCTATGAACGACATACAAAAGTAGGAAAACAAGTCGGTCCCATGTCTGCAAATGATGGATAGCAAAGACAAATTTAAAGCATTCCTGAGGAAAAGCCAAAAGAGATGATATATGTATTGCTGGACCAAAAGCCACTCATTTTGGAGCCTGCTAAAAGTTCAATCTCCTACTATCAAACATGTGACTTTATATAAGTTACATAACATTTCTCTACCTTGTTTTTCTCATTTGTAAAATGGGATACCAGTATTTATTGCATAACATTGTTAATTGTTAATGATTAAGTAAAATCATGTGGCTAGCCTATGGTAACATCATTTGGGAGTTAGCAAGAGAAAATGGGAGAGAAGCAGAGGAAGGAACTCGAGAAGGTGACAATACTCTGATATCACAGATTTCATTGAGATTACTAGGGAAATACTGGGTTGTGTGGGAGAGGAGTAAACATTCCAGGTACACTTGGTAATCTGATGAGGATCTAACCTCCTAAGTAAATCAATAGAGAGAAATAAGAGCATCTAGTTTACAAGTATATAAATCTTGTGACTGAGGACTAGATTAGCATTTAGTATTTGGTTCCCATTCACTTTGGGCAGCTCAAGTTTGTCTCTCAGACCTTGGTTACCGTCTTTTAAAGGAAAATACAGACCAAGCCACACTTGCCTTAGTGTTTAGGTTAGGACTATGTCCTCTGCTCAAAATTCATATATTGAAGAGTTTAGTCCTCAGTACTCTAGAATATGACTGTATTTGGAGAAAGGGCATTTATAGAGGTAGTGAAGTTAATATGAGGCTATTAGGAACCTTAACTCAATCTGCCTGGTGCTCTTATAAGAAGTGATTAGTCTAGTGCTGGGGTTACATCTATTATATTACTTACTCAGGAAGAAAACTGGTTTGCAGCCAGGTGAGGCAGAACAGTGGTCGAGATTCCATCTCCAATTAACCAGAAAAATGCAGGACTAGAGGCATGGCTCAAGAGGTAGAGTGCCAGACCAACTGAAAAAAACTTAGGAGGAGGCTGCAATGCTTGGTAAGAAATGTACGCATTATCCTGCCCATGCAATTGTAACCCCTCTGTACAGTATTTTCACAAATAAAATTAAAAAAAAAAACTTAGCAAGAGCGGAGGCCCTAAATTCAAGTCTTAGTACTGGTGTACGCACACACACACACACACACACACATGCATACACGCACACGCACACGCACACACAATTAACATATACAAATTAGGTCATACAGAGAGAAATAAGAGATGAGCAGGCTCAGAGAAAGGGCTGAGAGAAGGGAGTGGTTGAATCCAGATTCTGGGAGAAGCTGGAAGGCAGGACGGTTCAGCTAGGTGGAAACTGGTTGGAGAACTAACGAGTCAGGAGCTAGAGGAGTGATAAGAGAGCTGAGAGGAAGGCAGGTGGCTGTGACTTGATTGCTGATTTAAAAAGAATTTTAAAAGAATAAAAAAAAAGAACTGTGCACGTGCGCTTGGGTTTGAACTCAGGGCCTTGAGTATATTTTACCACTGAGTTAGATAGTGCACCCCAGAGATTTTGAAGGTATCTTAGACCCAATATTTCACATTTGCTTTCTGAAAAATGAGAGACAAAAATAAATGGGTTATCCAAAAATTATAGATAAAATTGGCCGGGTGCTGGTGGCTCACGCCTGTAATCCTAGCTACTCAGGAGGCTGAGATCTGAGGATCACAAAGCCAGCCCAAGCAGGAGAGACCATGAGACTCCTATCTCCAATAAACCACCAGAAAACCGGAAGTGGCGCTGTAGCTCAAGTGGTAGAGCACTCGCCTTGAGCTGAAGAGCTGAAGGACAGCGCCCAGGCCCAGAGTTCAAGCCCCATGACTGACAAAAAAATAAAAATAAAAATTATAGATAAAATTTAAAATTTAACTTAATCTTAAAGAGTTGGTGTGCCATAAGAATAACTAAAGTGCAATGTGTCAGAGGAAATTTACTTACCACTGTGTTAATAAATGATCACTTATCAAAAAACTTCCAAACATGGGGCTGGGAAGGTGGCTCAGTGGTAGACCGCTTGCCTTGCATGCATGAGGCCCTGGGTTCGATTCCTCAGCACCACATAAGAAAAAAGCTGGAAGTGGTGCTGTGACTCAAGTGGTAGAGCGCTAGCCATGAGCTGAAGAGCTGAGGAACAGAGCCCAGGCCCAGAGTTCAGGCCCCACGACTGGACCCCCCCAAAAAAAACTTCCAAACCCTGAAATATGCACCCCAGTATTTTGTTTTGTTTTTTCCTTACCAGGAAAATCCTATCATAATCCTTCGATCTTAAACAAAGGTGTTTTAATATCAATTTTTTCTTCATGCTAAGCATCTTGTTGAATTAGAAAATTAGAAAACTTTTATCTATCAGAAAGTTTTTCTCAATTTTTTTTCTATTCTACAAATTATAGTAAAAGCTGTTTATAATTTTAATTGGATAACCAATAACTTAAAATGGAAGCTCCTAATCCCTCAAAGTAAATCATAATTAATTCAAGAACCGAATTTTCTTAAAAAGGAAATGAAGAAAGTAGTATTCAGCTAAGCACATTATTGTTTGCTGCTACATAATAACCAACAGGCACACAATAGTCTGGAGTCTAGCAAACAACAAAACATAATCCTCCAACACACAGTCTTGACTTTGATCTCAGCTAGATGTCTGTCTTAGGTAAACCACTTTATCACTACTTACTTAGCTCAGTTTTCACCTCTACAAAATGAGGGATTAGACTATCTGGTGTCCAGTCCTGACATTCCATTGATTCAATACAAGCTGCTTTTGATTAAGAGTGCAGCAAAACATATTTACCAATAAAATAGAAACTCAGAAAGTGAGTCAGGATCCAGAGAGGTGAAATGACTCAACTTTGCTTTCATAAAAGCTGGGATTAAACTTGAATATGTCTGGCTTCTAACTAGAGACACTGCACAATGTCATGCAGTTTAAAATTCTTTCCATAGATAATGTCTCTGCTATAAATGTGAAGATGTAACAGGAGAAAACCCCTAAGACATTAGGCTAACATTCATTTCCTTAAGAAAACAAATGTCTTCTCTGTAGCCTGATGAAAGTCATAACAACGTATTGTGGTCAGAGGTATGGATATATGGGTGCTAGAGAAATAGATGAAAGCAGTTCAAGTGTTCAAACACAGCAGAAATGACTGGAGTCAAGATCATACACATCCTGGCTTTAGGTTGTATGTGTTTGTGTATGTGTGTGTGTGTATGTGTGTGAGATATGTGACTTGAGAGCAGAGGACATGCCTAGATCATCTGTGAGGTTAGCAAGTCTGGCTTTTCTATCCACTGTGCCTGGGCACAGGACGGGTGTAAAGGTGAGTATGTATAGGATGGGGGAGGGGAGGTGATGGGAAGGGCATTGCAGGAGGTTATGGCACATGAAGGCAGGCCTTATAATGGTGCTATGACTCAGTCCTGAGCAGTCACAGTGAATAGAGACCCTCAGCAAACGCACAGCTAGAGGATGGGGAATGGAGTGAGTCATAGGTTTCCAAGCTCAGGTATAGGACTTAATGAAACCTCTAAGTCTTGTCTAGTATAGAATTTAGCAGTTTTAGCGGAGTGCTGGTGGCCATGTCTGCAATTCTAGCTACTCAAGAGGCTGAGATCTGAGGATCCTGGTTCAAAGCTAGGCCGGGCAGCAAAGTCCACGGGACTCTTATTTCTAATAACTACCTAGAAAAAGCTGGAAGTAGAGCTCTGGCTCAGTGGTAGAGCACTAACATTGAGCAAAAAGAAACTCAGGGACAGTGCCCAGGCTCTGAGTGTAAGCCCCAGGACCAGCGCGCACACACACATACACATGAATTAACCAGTTTCTTATTTCTTTTCTTTTTTTCCTTTTTATTTTTTTGGTGGTACTGGCTTTTGAACTTAGGACCTAGGGCTTGTTAGGTAAGCACTGTACCATTTGAGCCAAGTATCCAGCTGTTTTTACTTTAGTTTATTTTCATTCAGGGTCTTGCAGTTTTGTTTCCCTATAGCTGAGATTACACACCTTCACCACAATTTCTGGCTCAAGTTTTCTAGTTTCTGTAAAGTCTGCCCTGGGCCTTGAAGGTGCTCTATGCAGACATCTCCCTACCTCTTGGCTAAGTTTCTGCCCAGTGTCTGTGTTACCTAGGTAACTGGCATACCTGGAAGCAGTCACCTCCCCCTCCTGCTAGGTTATATCCTGTGCCGCCTCTGGTCACGCCTCCCATCTGACCATAGGAGGGTCCCAGGTCCTGAGGTCATATCCAGGTCCAATGTGGCCACAACTTTCCCACACTTGGCCACACCTCTTCCTGTCCCTGGCCTAGATAAGACCTGGCCTGGGGGTGGGTCTCCCTTTACCTACGTGCCTCTCTAACACCCACATCAGGAGCAGCAGTTTGGTAACTAAACTTCTCTTCCTGCCTGAATGCTGCGTGGTATTCTCTTCATTGGCTACCCAATGAAACCTACTTAATTAATATACTTTACAATTTCTAACTACTTACTGTCTCTTAGTAACAAATATTCTGTCTCCTTCCCTGTTCTTAGCATGAGGAACTTGTCTTTGTAATGAACTGACCAGTTGATGCTCTGTGAAATCCTAGAAGAGAAATTGAGAGGAAGACAAAGTGAAGAATTAAAAAGCTTGGGCTGAGAATATGGCTCATTGGTCGACTGCTTACCTCACATGCATGAGGCCCTGGGTTCGATTCCTCAGCACCACATAAACAGAAAAATCTTCAAGTGGTGCTGTGGCTCAAGTGGTAGAGTGCTAGTCTTGAGCTGAGGAGCTAAGGGACAGTGCCTAGTCCCAGAGTTCAAGCGCGATGACTGACCAAAAAAAAAAAAAAATTAAAAAGCTAGAATCACCTATTTCTTCCCCTGGAATTATAAACTATGTAATATGGGATAGGGTTCACATATGTTGGCTTTTGGGGATATTTCACCTTTATTTTCTCCAGCAAACTCATTTTGAGTTTCTCAGGTGAGCTGAAGGAAACCAAAGTATTCCAGTGGCTCATACCTATAGTCCTAGTCATTCAGGAGCCTGAGATCTGAAGGTCAAGGTTGGAAGCCAGCACAGGCAAACCAATTCCAGAGACTCTTATCTCTAATTAGCCAACTTAAAAAAAAATAAAAGAAAAAAAGAGAAAATAAAATAAAATCTGGATGTGAAGGTATGGCAGAATGGCAACCTCAAGCATAAAAGCTGGCCTTGAGCCTTTACTTCAAATCCCAGCAATTGCACCAAAGAGAGAGAGAGAGAAGGGGGGGGAGAGAGAGAGAGAGAGAGAGATCACTCACTTGCTTACACCAAGTTGATTAATATTCCTTTAAGGCAATGGCAGCAATAATCAGGGTTTCCATAGTAAGAGTTGGGGTGAAGAACAGAGTAGGATTTTATTTTTTTGTCAGTAGTGGGGCCTGAACTCTGGGCCTGGGCACTGTCCGAACACTCTACCACTTGAGCCACAGTGCCACTTCTGGCTTTTCTGGCTTATGTGGTACTGAGGAATTGAACCCAAGGCCTCATGCATGCAAGGTAAGCCCTCTACCACTGAGCCACCTTCCCAGCCCCCAGAGTGGGATTATTAATACAGTCACACTGGTTTATTTTTTCATGTTACTTCTCCGGTCAAATATTCACTTATTTGATACTTGTTGAGCAACTACTTCACCAGAATATGTGCCAGGTCTAGAGTTAGGTAACTAATGAAAGACACATGTTTTCAGCAGAAGAGCCAAGGTTGGGCACAATCTGTACAGAATATAAACAGACTTTTTTTTTTTCTCAACACTATTCCCAGGACAATTTGCATATACATATATTAGATATTATAAGTAATGTGATATTATAAGTAATGTATAGATGATTTAAATATATGGGAGGACATGTCTCTAAAATCCATATTCTTTCCCTTGTACAAGGTAGTATGTGTATGTGTGTCTGGGGTAGGGGTGCACATGCACAGCAGTCCTGGGGCTTAAACTCAGGGCCTGGGCCTTTTGCTCAAGGCTAACACTCTACCACTTGAACCATAGCTCTACTTCTGGCTTTTTGTTGGTGATTAATTGGAGATAAGAGCCTCCTGAGACTTTCCTGCCCTGGCTGGCTTTGAACCATGTGATCCTCAGATCTCAGCCTCCTGAATAGCTAGGGTTATAGGCATGAGCCACTAAGTATCTTGCTGTGACTTGTGTTTTTTAGTCCTCCTCAATAGAAAATTGATTCTCCTTCAGCACTAAACCATCAAATTTGGGTTTTGATTCTTTTTTTTTTTTTGGGTCCAGTCGTGGGGCCTGAACTCTGGGCCTGGGCGCTGTCCCTCAGCTCTTCAGCTCAAGGCTAGTGTTCTACCACTTGAACCACCGCACCACTTCTGTTTTTTTCTTTTTGTTTATGTGGTGCTGAGGAATCGAACCCAGGGCCTCATGCATGCAAGGCAAGCGCTCTACCACTGAGCTACCTTCCCAGCCCTGGGTTTTGATTCTTTTTTTTTTTTCCTTTTTCCTATTCTTTTTTTTTAATTTAATTTAATTTTATTTGTGAACATACTGTACAGAGGAGTTACAATTACATGGGC
>NW_012267399.1:754299-765618 GCF_000151885.1 Dipodomys ordii | reverse complement strand
ACTTAATATAATTTTTTCCAAGTTTTTCCATTTCCTAACAAATGGGGCAATGTCATTCTTTCTGATGGAGGCATAGAATTCCATTGTGTATATATACTGGGTTTTGATTCTTAAGCAAAGCATTTCTTCTTAAATCCCTCAGATATTCAGGTGCTTTTAGGGCTATTATCATTCCCATTTTGCTTTTCCATGAACAGTCATCACTGGTATAAGAATTGCCATTCTCCAATTTATATGCGCATGACATTCTGAAATGGTTTCCTTAGTTTTCCCCTAATCCTGCATCTTTCTGTTTAAGTATTGTTTACAGTTCTCCTTGTTTTCTCTTTTCCTATTAGTCCAGGATATCACTGAGAAAAAAACCCAATTATCCTACTCACCAAATTTATGTTCATTATCCCTTTCCTGTCATTATATCCTTGGATGAATACAATCTTCTCCATTTTGGGGTTTTATTAATTTCCATTGGATTACTATATGTAATCCAGATAGATTACAACCAGGTTTTTCAAGGTCTATCTTTAAAGGGTCCATCTAAAGCTTTAATACCTGACTCAGAAACTCTGTACTTGTCTCTGTGTTAGAGAATAGGTAATAAAAATGTACAAGCCAGGTACTGGTGGATCTGACCTATAATCCTAGCTACTCAGGAGGCTGAGGTCTGAGGAGTGGTTGCAAAGTCAGTTCAGGTAAGAAAGTCCCATGAGACTGTTATCTTCGAAGAACTTCCAAAATGTCAGAAGTGGAACTATGCCTCAAGTGGTAAAGCACTAACCTAGAGCAAAAAAAGTTCAGGGTCAGTACTCAGGCCCTGAGGTCAAGCTTCAGGACTGGCCCATATTAATTAATTAATTAATGATAGAAATAAAGTTCAAGACAGTTTTTATCTTCAGTGTGTTTACAATCTAGCATTTCTTTGGTGTTGAGATGTGGTTTTTGTCTCCTCGTCTAAAATTAACACAGTTACTGAAGGAATGAGTCCTGCCTTATTCCCCAGGGTCAAACAAATCACCAGGTATGTGCTCACATGCTTGTCCACAGGCAGGTCATTACCACCTTGGCCCCCAGGAGACAGCAGCCTCCATACCCAGCATTCCACTGTAGTCCTGGCCAAGGACATAGCCCTTGATCCCAAGGAGACCACAGCCCATTTTTTAAATTCTCTGCTTCCTTATTAAGCTCTATATAAGCTCACCCCAAGATACAGTCCTTTGCACAACCTCCAATCCTGCGGGAAAGTCTGTGCCCCTAGCTGTTTCCTAATAAACATTCCTTGCCTGTTGAGGATAGAGTCTGGCCTATTCCTTTTCTGTTCTCCTCAGTTACTAATGATACATAAAATTAACCTAGATAAAATTTCTCATGGCTTGCATCCTGAAATTGAGTGCCCAATCCCATATCCTTTCTCAAGTGCAATTAGTCGTCAATCTGCCTACTAGAGTAGAATATGATTTGTTTTTGTTTCTTTTAACCCTTCAGTAAAACCCAATGCTGATGGCTCATGCCTGTAATCCTAGCTACTCAGGAGGCTGAGATCTGAGAATCTTGGATCAAAGCCAGCTGGGGCAGGAAAGTCCATGAAACTCTAATAAACCACTAGAAAACTGGAAGTAGTACTGTGGCTCAAGTGGTAGAGCACTCACCTAGAGCTGAAGAGCACAGGGACAGTGCCCAGGCCCAGAGGTCAAGCCCCAGGACTGACAAACAAAACACAACAAAACAAAAAAGCCCCTTTCAACCTTTCAATAGCACAGCCACGAAACTCTCCAAGTTCCATAATAATAAGGTAGATGGGATGTAAACTACTTCTTCCTCCTCTTCTTCTTCCTCCTCCTTCTCCTTCTCCTCCTTTTCTTCCTCTTTCTCCTCCTCTTCTTCTTTTTTCTTCCTCTTCTTTCTCCTCCTCTTCTTTTTCTTCTTCTTTTTTAGAAAAAGGGACAAGGTCTTCTTCTGAAACAAAAAGAATCTAAATTTTGAGGTACTAGTCTAAGTATGTAGATACAGAGAATAGGTCTTAGTTCAGCCACCAATCTGAGAAAGGATAATGTGTTTGAATGCTTACACATGCCAGTCACTTTTCTATTAACTTGCTAGGCTACAAGTAGAAAGGTTCTATTATTATCCTAATTTTACTGATAAGGAAACAAACAGAAGCACAAAGAGATTAAATAACTTGCCCCAAGTTATGGTGTTGGGGGCAATCTGGCTCCACCTGTGTGTTGCATCTTGGTTAATAGAAGCCTCCATTACAGTTAGCCTTGTTCTGTATATGTGGGTTCCACATTTGAAGATTCAGCCACTACAGATGGAAGATGTTAAGGACAAACTGTACTGAACACAAACATACTTTTTTTGTGGAATGTTTTTCTAGAATATGTGTGTGTGTGTATAGGTGTATATATAGGTATACATATGCCCATATATAGGTATATATATATTTGATATATGTAATTTTGAGAGTATTTAAATATATGGGCAGACGGATAGGTTATATGTAAATACTGTCCCTTTTTATACAAGGGGCTTGAGCATTGGTGAATTTTGTTACGGAGTGTGTGGGGGGTGTCTGTCCTGTGTCCCCTGTGTATACTGCAGGAACATACAAAGCAAAAAGTTCTGTACTTCCTTTGTTGTTATCTAATCATTAGCAACCTAAAATGAATATAAGATCTATTTTCAGGTGAGAAAATGAAGGCTCAGAAAGTTGCTAATAATTGGCACTCAAGCTTCTAAACAAACTTGGAGGCTCCAAAAATTGTCTTTTTTTTTTTTTTAATTTTATCTTTTTGCCAGTCCTGGGTCTTGAACTCAGGGCCTGGTCACTGTCCCTGATCCTCTTTTGCTTAAGGCTAACACTCTATCACCGGAGCCATGGCACCACTTGTGGCCTTTTCTGTTTATGTGGTACTGAGGAATTGAACCCAGGGCTTCATGCTTGCTAGGCAAACACTCTACCACTAAGCCATATCCCCAGCCCTCCTAAAGCTTTTCTAATTCCCCATCCACATACACCTTTGAACCTCAGTTTCCCTGTCTTTAAAATGAGGCTTTGGGAGGGAATGAAGAGAAAGACCTTTGGGCGAATGGAGTGTGAGATGTGGGGAAATGCAATCCAGCCACAGTGACTCAGGGTTCAGATACCTAGAGTCTAGGTGCGGTTCACCAATAGAAAGAGATTCTCGCCAGCGATGGTTTGGGGCCCCCCCCACCCCCGGGAGGCCTGTTGATGCAAAAAGGCCTGACAGTTCTTCTCCAACCCCTGTGGGCGCTGCAGGCCCAGGCCCGTGAACAAGAGGGAGGAGATCCCTGGGGTTCTGTCTGTATCCCGGGGCACACCTCACCAGCCCAAGTCCGGCTCCACAGGCTCCTCCAGAAAAGCTAGAGAAGGAAGAGGCGAGGCTTGCTTGCGACAACGTCGCTGAGCGCCACGTCCCCCTTGGCTCAGCCTCCAGCGAGCTCCTCCGGGTATGGGTTCCACACCTCCCGCCTCCCGGGTCGCCGGCTCGGCCTCATCTCCATCCCGCCAATAGGCACCCTCCGCGATCCGGAACTTGACCAATTAGAGGCAGCTGGAGGGCGGGAGTTGTCGCCATGGCAGCCAAGAGGCGGGCACGCGCTGTGGGCTGAGGGACCAAGCAAAGCCGTGGGCCTGAGGCCGGAGAGACAGGTTTGTGCGCGTTCTGCATTCAGCGGTCGGGGCCTCGCGCGCTGAGACCCTGCAAGGTAAGGCCGGTGGCCCGGAGGTGGATGAGGATTAGTACCGCGGGGTGGGGGCGGGGTGCCGACGCGGGTCCTGCGATAATGCTTAAGGTCTTTGCCTGCTAGGGCAGGGAGCTTGACTGGGGCCATACAGCAGGGGAAGCGGGGGGGACGCTCCCAGGTCCACATGGAGCCCGGGGTCCCCTCCTTTCCACTCGCTTCAAGGTGCCCAAGCTTTCTTCCGGATAGAGGAGGGGAAATGGACTCTTGGAAGGACCCGGAGGGGTAGTGCTGGACCGAGATCTGGGCGGGGTACAGCGTGGTCTAGGCTGCACGCCGGGCGAGGGAAATGCCCCGTCGGGAGAAGGGCGTGCCCACCAGTGCCAGGCTGCTGCCCTCCTCCCCTAGCAAAGGTAGGCCGGTGCACCCCGCGCTTCTGCCGGATCTGTTATGCTAGCATCCCCTGATACTTAGGAGAAAGTTCCTTGCTAAATCGAAGTATCGGTTTCCCTTAAGAGACGAACGAGGCGAGTCCTTTCTGTTTCTGAGGTTGGGAAAGATGGTACTTAATGACTGCACCTGCTAAGTGGTAAGCCCGTGAACAAGTGTGGTTATTGTGTTTGGGTCTGGCAGCTGTCTTAGGTGGCAATTATTTTTATAGTATCAAAGAGAAAAGGAGGGGAGAAAGAAAATGAACATGAGCCCTTATTCTGACATATGGGAGAGATAGAACCTTTCGGTTTTTCAGTGACCACTGAACTCCTACATTAGACAATGTACTTATTACACATTTGAGTGTAGGTGCTGCCATCTAAACGTTGTTAAAGTTGTGTTAAATCCATGGATAGATAAAAACACTACACCTTTTTTTTTTTTTTTTAATCTTGGGCAGAAAAGCCAGGAGGCTGGCTAGGAGTGCAAACCTGTAATGCCAGCTACCAGGGGAAGCTGAGGTGGCAGGATCACTTGAACTCAGGAACTCTAGAAACAGGGAGTGGAAGAGAGGAAGGAGAAAAGTGAGAAAGACCTGAGGAAGAGGGAGGGAGAGAATGGAGGAGGAGGGAGTTATATGCAAATATTTCTGATAGTCAATCTTTGAAGGGACTTGAAGTCCTTTCCTCAGGGAAAGTACAGTTAAGATTTTGAGATAGTTGGCTTGAGGAAATGGCTAAAGGCAATTTGACTGTTAAAGATTTGGATCAAATAACCTGAGGCTTCAGCAACTATCTTACTGTCCATAAATAATGACTAGTGCTCTGCCAAGTGCCCTAATTCCTTGTGACTTCTTTTATTTTTTTCTTGTGATTTCATTTTAACTGGTATTTATTGAAGCACAAAGTATTTTGAAAGGTTATATGAACAACATCACATATTTAAGTTATTTGATTCCTTTTTTTTTTTTTTTGGTGGTGCAAATATGTGGGCTTGAGCTCAGGGCCTGGCCACTGTCCCTGAGCTTCTTTTGCTCATGGATAGTACTCTACTTCTTGAGTCATAGCACCACTTCTGACTTTTCTGTTTATGTGGTACTGAGGAATTGAACCCAGGGCTTCATGCATGGTAGGTAAGCATTCTACCACTAAGCCACATTCCCATCCCAAGTTATTTGATTCTTAGGGGCTTCCCTGGTAAATTCTTTTAAATAATTGGATTCTGGAGGTATCTAGATTCTTACTCCTTGTCCCTCAGAAATTGCCTCAGGATTTATCTTGGTTTAAGCTGAGTAAGAGTTGTGTGTGTGTGTGTGTAAGAGTTGTGTGTGTGTGTGTGTGTGTGTATGAGAGAGAAGAGAGAGCTGGTCCTGGAGCTCCAACTAAGGGTCTGGGCATTGTTTTTGAGCTTTTGTGTTCAAGGCTAGTGATCTACCACTTTGAGCCACAGCTCCATTTCCATCTTTTTGGTACTTAATTGGGGATAAGAGTCTCATGGACTTTCCTGCTTCTGCTGGCTTTGAACTATGATCCTTAGATCTTAACCTTTTTTTTTTTTTTTCTTTTTTATTTTTTTTTAGGACAGATTTAGGATATGGTAAGAAATTACTAAGTTACATATTTTATACCTGTCAAATGCTACAGTAATGGAACAATTAAATAATTTTTTTTTTGTCTGGCATGGGGCTTGAACTCTGGGCTTTGGTTCTGTCCCTGAGTTCTTCAGCTCAATGTGAGCACTCTACCACTTGAGCTACAGCACCACCAGTCTTCTGGTGGTTAATTGAAGATAAGAGTCTCATAGACTTTCCTGCCCAGGCTGGCTCTGAACCACGATCCTCAGATCTCAGCCTCCTGAGTAGCTAGTATTACAGGCATGAGCCACTGTGCTTGCCATAAATAAGATTTTTAATGTTCAATGTTATTAGGCATATTTATAAAAATGACTACATTAGAAGACATAAAATAATGTCGATACACATCAGGAAGGAACTTAGGCAAGGAAAGGCACATCATTCACCACAAGAAAGAAATTAAGACTAGAGTTGAAGTCTAATGGACAACCAGAGCTTTAGATTTTGTGGTAGGATTCCCAGCTCTGGAGTGTCATTACGTTAGAACCTTCTTTATGGTACTTAGCTGGAATAAAGAGAAATAGGTGGAGGATTTACTGTGTGTTCCTAATGTAATATTTAAGAGATAGCACACTTTTAATAAGCCTGGTGTGTAGAGAAGGAAGAGCAAAAATTGAAAATGGTTTGGTAGTATTGAAAATCCTTACTGAGTAAGGAAAAAAGTAATATACTGTAACCAAATTAACTTGTTTGTCTGGAGGTGTTGGAATTTTTACAGTTAGAAAATTAATTTTTAATAAATATTTTTCACTTCTTGTGGACAGAAAACAATGTAACAGATGCCATATTTCATCTCAGATAAAGTCACATGCCAAAGTTTAAGAAAAAGGATCTTAAACAATTTTCCCATTTTATGGAACTTAAGTCTTTGAAAATGGTAGTAATACTGCTTACTGACTCACTAACTATAACAGTAAAGTGAACATGAAATGTTGACAATGATAAGAGGTCTCCCAAAATTAGTGTTCCTAGCTGAACATATATGGTCATCTACTTACTGGAAAATTTAACGCTCATGAGCCCTTGTTCTGGGTCAATTTCCAATAGTTTTCTTTCAGAAATTTTTATCATTTCTAGCAATGTCTATCTAGACTTTGAACCTAGTTTCACTGAAATACAGAACACTTCAAGAGTAAATCAGATAAATTTTAGTGGTATTGTCTTATTATTATTATTATTTTTTTGGTTGGTTGTGGGGCCTGAACTCTGGGCCTGGGCGCTGCCCCTCAGCTCTTCAGCTCAAGGCTAGCACTCTATCATGTGAGCCACAGAGCCACTTCCGGCTTTTTCTGCTTATGTGGTGCTGAAGAATTGAACCTAGGTCCTCATGCATACAAGGCAAAGCACTCTACCACTGAGCCATCTTCCCAGCCCCCAATTTTCTTTGGCCGGTCATGGGGGTATTAAGTCTTTAGTGGTGCATAGACAAGTGGATTTTTAGGATAAAATGGTACATTCACAGAAAATAAAAATTAAAACGAAGAGGAAAGCAAGGGGAAAATATCAATATTAAAAAATATCATGGCAATTATTTATAAAGCAAGTGGCTTCTCTTTCATGCCACATGATATGCTTTTATTAGGGTGAACTCTTTCTGGTTGGTGTGATTAGCCCATATGAACAAGCAGAAGCCTCCGGGCGCCAGTGGCTCATGCCTATAATCCTAGCTACTCAGGAGGCTGAGATCTGAGGATCCTGGTTCAAAGCCTGTCCAGGCAGGAAAGTCTGTGAAACTCTTATCTCCAATAAACCATCAGAAGACTGGAAGTGGTGCTGTGGCTCAAGTGGTAGAGCACTCACCTTGAGCTGAAGAGCTGAGGGACAGCGCCTAGGCCCAGAGTTCAAGCCCCATGACTGACAGGAAAAAAAAAAAGCAGAAGCCATGAGCTGTAAGGTTGCTGAGAGACAAGCTAGGCAGAAGACTATCCAAAATCACCAGTTACTGTCCTAGGCAGTTGCAATTTATGATGGAATAGTTCAATTCCAGCAACATAACAACTTACTGAGCCCAGTGTACACAGACCTGCAAGGAGGTGAAGAGTTCCAGTAGCAGTGGTGAGATATAAGCTTTGGCAGATACAAGCACAGAGTCTGATCAATGCCCCAAAGCCATCAAACCCTAGGCTTACAAAAGGTAAAAGGAACTAGCAATGCCAAAGATAGGTCCAAAGTAGATCAATTCCACTATTATTGTTCCCAGGATCTACGTACTTCAGCATGAACTGCTCCGTTAGTGTGAAACTCATGCATTTTGTAACCACATAAAATGACTCTGTGCCTTCTGGTGTTGCTTACCAGTGTGTGTTTTTGGGTTTGGTGATACACCGTCTCCATAATCCCACTGTACCATTACACTGGAAAAGCGCATCGTTGTAAGTCTTCTCATCTGTACCATCAACACTGAAATCTTCCCAGATGTGTTTACTCAAATCACTGTAATTTTCTTGAACTGGAATGCAATATTTATACCAGAAATCTGTGCCAGTAGAGGCTGCCATGTACATGGTAGAAATGAAGCTAAGCACACAAGCTTACAAATGCTGTAGCAAAATAGTCGTCCATTCTGGCATTCAGACTCCCATCCTCTTGCTCGCCAGCCTCACCCTCCAGCTCTGACCATAGCACTCTGTTCTCCCTGTGCCTCTGCTGATCTTAGCCTTTTGAGTAGATAGGATTACAGGTGTGAGCCACCAGCACCCAATGTAAGAGTTCTTGTTTTATAAAACTTGAGAAATTCAATAAATATTGAATAGACAAATGTTTCTCAGTAGGGTCAAAAATTAAAATCATAGCTAGGTGTTGGTGGTGCATGCCTGTAATCCTAGCTATTCAGGAGGCTGAGATATGAGGATCTGAGGCAGGAAAGTCTTGAGACTCTTATCTCCAATTAAGTATCAAAAAGCTGGAAATACATCTGTGGCTCAAATTGGTAGAGGCCATCCTTGAGCAAAAAGTCCAAGGACAATGCACAAGCCCTGGGTTTGAGCTCCAGGACCAGTATATAAAATAAATAAAACAATAAAATAATATATAACAATAAAATTATAGTTGGGTACTAGTGGCTCATGCCTGTAATCCTAGATCCTCAGGAGGCTGAGATCTAAGTTCGAAGTCAGCCTAGGCAGAAAAGTTCCTTGAGACTCTTATCTCAAATTAATCAGCAAAAAGCTGGTAGTGGAATTGTGACTCAAGCAGTAGAGCTGCAGTCTTGAGGTAAAAAGCCAAATGAAAGTGCTAGGCTCTAAGTTCAAGCCCCAATACCAACAATTCTCCCCCACAACCACCCCTGCCTAAAGAAAAAAAATCCTGCAACAAAAACCCTGTAAAATCATGGCAATTTAGGTTTAGAAGTGAAATCTCAAAAAATACTACTTTTATTACTACAATGAACATGGAAACTTTTGTTTGTCATCTTGATATTTAAACTCCCCATACTCTGATCTATACTATTGGTCAAAATTTTATTTCTATCTCATGCTTCAACTATCTTAATTTTACCTATTCTGTAATTTTGGAGCCTCTGTTATGTTTAACTTTCTCTGCTTTCCTGAGGTATTTATTGTTTATATCATATATTTTATATATCCTTTCAGCATATTTTTTGTTAAGTTTGTGCTTGGTATTTATCAGTTGCCCTAAGGCAATTAGGGTACTTTGCAAAATACTGGTTATTAATTACTAATTATTAATCACTAATACAGTGATCAGTTTCAGTGTCTTTTTGTATAAGGAAGACATACCAAACTCTTTTTGCTTTTTTTTTTTCTCTTCCTTTTCTGATATTGTGGATTAAACCCAGAACCTAGTACTTACTTGGCAAGCTGTCTACCATTTGAGCTACACCTTTAATCCAGATCTTTTTTTTCAGGTTTATTAGAGATAAGAGTCTCTTGGACTTTTCTGCCTGGGCTGACTTCAAACTGTCATCCTCAGATCTCAGCCTTCCAAGTAGCTAGGATTATAGATATGAGCCACTGGTACCCCATGCCTAGATGAGATAGGGTCTTGGTCTTAGCTTCTAGGGCTGACCTGGAACTTGAGGTACTCCTGCTTCTACTGTGTTTGACATGAACCGTTGTGCCTGCCTACAGATAATTTTTTTTTTGGTGCCAGTCTTGGGGCTTGAACTCAGGGTCTGGTCTCTGTTTCTGAGCCTCTTTGTACTCAAGGCTAGCGCTCTACCACTTGTGGCTTTTTCTCTTTATGTAGTCCTGAGGACTGGAACCCAGTACTTCATGCATGCTAGGCAAGTATTCTGCTCCTAAGCCACATTCCTAGTCCCTACATTTTATTTTTATTTTTGTTTTTTTTTGGGTCCGGTCATGGGGCCTGAACTCTGGGCCTGGGTGCTGTCCCTCAGCTCTTCAGCTCAAGGCTAGTGCTCTACCACTTGAGCCACCTTCCCAGCCCCTTTATTTTTATTTTTTATTTGTCAGTTGTAGGGCTTGAACTCTAGGCTTGTGCACTGCCCCTGAGCTCTTCAGCTCAAGGCTAGTGCTCAAACACTTGAGCCACAGTTCCTCTTCTGGCCTTTTCTGTTTATGTGTGGTGCTGAGAAATAGAACCCAGGGCATCTGAGGCAAGCACTCTACCACTGAGCCACCTACCCAGCCCCCCTAAATTTTATTTTTAAAGGATCCTTTTGATGGCTGAGTCTACAGCAATATTCTGTTGAGTAGCTGCAAATATCAAGGGTAATATTTTTAATTAATTAATTATTTTGTGGTACTGGAGTTTGAACTCAGGACTTCATGTTTGCTGCACAGTTGTTCTATTGGTGTTATACCTTTACCCTGAAGTATAGGATTTTAAAATATGTCAAAATAATATTTAAAGTAGATCCTTTTCTAAGTATCTTGAAGAATTGACTATATTTTCCATGACAAATGATTAACTGTTCCATACAATTAAAGCAGAATTTTGATGTTTCTGTGTTTCTTTGGGGGCTGAGAGGGGAAGGAAGGGAACAGGGGCAGGTGGGAGTCTCACTATCTTACTTCAAACTTCCAATTCTTCAGGCTTAGCTTTCCACATAGCAGGAAGTATAAGCATGTACTTCTGGTCCCAACTCTTTTTATGTTTAATGCAGGAAATTAGTTTATAGACTTTAAACAAAAATCTCAATAATTTAAAATAATTTATTTATTCAAGAGGAAAAAACCTCAATCACATTAATGATTTCCAGTCTAAAAGTACTTTGAAAAAACCACATGATGGTGAAAAGTATACCTAACTGGAATTTGATGGTCAGATTCCAATCCTGAGTGTGTCAAATAACAGCCAGGTCAGTTAACTTCTTTGTGTTTTTAAAACCTTTTATAAAAGTAGAGACTGGATTACCCTCTAAGATAATTTCTGGATTCAGTATTTTTTGATTCTGAAGTTCTTATGTAACCTAATAGAAAATAAGTTTTATTTTCTGACAGAACTTAAAGAAAATTATTATTAGAAGGGAAGGGATAGTAGAAGAAAAACAAAGGAGGAGGTAACAATGTTCAACAAGAAATGTACTCATTATCTTACTCATGTAACTGTAACTTTACAATAAAATTAAA
>NW_012267399.1:747395-748124 GCF_000151885.1 Dipodomys ordii | reverse complement strand
CCCCAACTCCACTTTATGTTCATTCTTATTTTCTCTATGAAGAACTATTAGGTAAAATTATGAAGACTCAGAAAAACCTAGTAGAGGGTTGAGGATGTAAAGCAGTACTTGCTTAGCATGCAAAAAGGCTTGAGTTTAACATCCAGTAGAAGGGAGGAAAGGAGGGGAGAAGAGAGGGGTGGAAAAGGGAAGGAGTGAGGGAAGGAGGGAAGGAGGGAGGGAGGGAAGAGGGAAAAGAAGGAAGAAAAGAGCAAAAAAGAAATTAGCAAATAAGTGGGATAGGTTAGGATTCACTTTGCTATTTCTTTTTTTACCTTGTTGTATTAATAAAAGTGATATGCCTTTATAAAATGCAATATATATATATGAATACTTATCTACAAATATACCACTACAAAAAGAAATGTGTTAGTAAAATTTGAAAATACTTTTTTTGCTTTTCTTTATAGACTACTTAAATTCATCAGTGAATTTGCACATGAGCTAATTGCCTTGTATTTTGTATGATGTTTAAAAAGTACTTGAAATGTATTATCTTATTACTGATAATTTGTGACAGACGTTGATCAAGTTAAAATTTTTAAAGAAGTGTAAGAATAAAGAAAAATTCAAGTCCAAGATTTAACAGAAGAACTTGTTGAAAAAAAGTGATTTTTTTAACAGTTCATACTGGTTTTGAACTCAGGAACTCATTCTTGTTTTTTTTGTTGCTGTTTTTGTTGGTTGTGG
>NW_012267399.1:746722-747345 GCF_000151885.1 Dipodomys ordii | reverse complement strand
GTAGCTGTATCAGGGATTTGGTTATAGCTATTCTCAGAGAAAAGCTCTATTTGGCCTTTCAAAACTGACATTTAAAGATTGTATGTCAGATTGAACTTGAATTTTAAGTACTATAACTTTTGGTGTTTATATATATATATATATATACATATATATATATATCTATACATATATATATATATGTATATATATATATATACACACACATGAATTTCTGGGTGCTGTTCCTCAGCTCTTCAGCTCAAGGCTAGTGTTCTATCACTTAAGCCACAGTGTCACTTCCAGTTTTCTAGTAGTTTATTGGAGATAAGAGTCTCATGAACTTTCTTGCCTGGGCTGGCTTTGAACCATGATCCTCAGATCTCAGCCTCTTGAGTAGCTGGGATTAAAGGCATGAGCTACCAGCACCCAGCTGTTCATTCTTTTTTATAGAGCTCTATTAGTTGCTTTTTAATTTTGGGGAGCCAGTATTGGTCTTTGAACTTGGGTCAAGCTTGGTAGTCAGGTGTTGTATCACTTGAGCTACAACCCCAACTCCACTTTATGTTCATTCTTATTTTCTCTATGAAGAACTATTAGGTAAAATTATGAAGACTCAGAAAAACCTAGTAGAGGGTTGAGGA
>NW_012267399.1:746150-746672 GCF_000151885.1 Dipodomys ordii | reverse complement strand
TTGTTGAAAAAAAGTGATTTTTTTAACAGTTCATACTGGTTTTGAACTCAGGAACTCATTCTTGTTTTTTTTGTTGCTGTTTTTGTTGGTTGTGGGGCTCTTCAGCTCAAGGCTAGCACTCTACCACTTAAGCCACAATATCACTTCTGGCTTTTTCTGGTTATGTGGTGCTGAGGAATTGAACCCAGGGTCTCAGGCAAGGTAAACTCTCTACCACTAAGCCACCTTCCAGTCCCTCAGGACCTCACTCTTGGTAGGCAAGTGTTCTGGCCACTAAGAAAAATAAATTTGAAATTTGAATTCCACTTAATTTTTAAAAAGGGGAGCAATGAAGTTTTTTAAGAGGCTTATTGGAATGTGTTTATTTCATACATCACTCTAAGCCAGTAGCTCATGCTAGCTGGTAACTGTCACTGTTAGCTCATGACTAATCCTAATAGTTATTCAGGAGGCTGAAATCTGAGAACTGTAGTTCAAAGCTAGCTAGGATAGAAAAGTCAGTGAGACTGTTATCTCTAATTA
>NW_012267399.1:743975-746100 GCF_000151885.1 Dipodomys ordii | reverse complement strand
TGTTCATTCTTATTTTCTCTATGAAGAACTATTAGGTAAAATTATGAAGACTCAGAAAAACCTAGTAGAGGGTTGAGGAATGTAAAGCATTACTTGCTTAGCATGCAAAAAGGCTTGAGTTTAACATCCAGTAGAAGGGAGGAAAGGAGGGGAGGAAAAAGGAAGGAGTGAGGGAAGGAGGGAAGGAGGGAGGGAGGGAAGAGAGAAAGGAAGGAAGAAAAGAGCAAAAAGAAATGAGCAAATAAGTGGGATAGGTTAGGATTCAATTTGCTGTTTCTTTTTTACCATGTTGTATTAATAAAAGTGATATGCCTTTATAAAATGCAATACATATATGAATACTTATCTACAAATATACCACTACAAAAAGAAATGTGTTGGTAAAATTTGAAAATACTTTTTTTGCTTTTCTTTATAAACTACTTAAATTCATCAATGAATTTGCACATGAGCTAATTGCCTTGTATTTTGTATGATGTTTAAAAAGTACTTGAAATGTATTGTCTTATTACTGATAATTTGTGACAGACGTTGATCAAGTTAAAATTTTTTTTGGTCCGGTTGTGGGGCCTGGACTCTGGGCCTGAGCACTGTCCCTCAGCCCTTCAGCTCAAGGCTAGTGCTCTACCACTTGAGCCACAGCGCCACTTCCGGCTTTTTTCTTTTTCCTTATGTGGTGCTGAGGAATTGAACCCAGGGCCTCAGGCATGCAAGGCAAGCGCTCTGCCACTGAGCCAACTTCCCAGCCCTCAAGTTAAAATTTTTAAAGAAGTGTAAGAATAAAGAAAAATTCAAGTCCAAGATTTAACAGAAGAACTTGTTGAAAAAAAGTGATTTTTTTTAACAGTTCATACTGGTTTTGAACTCAGGAACTCATTCTTGTTTTTTTTGTTGCTGTTTTTGTTGGTTGTGGAGCTCTTCAGCTCAAGGCTAGCACTCTACCACTTAAGCCACAATATCACTTCTGGCTTTTTCTGGTTATGTGGTACTGACGATTGAACCCAGGGTCTCATGCAAGGTAAGCTCTCTACCACTAAGCCACCTTCCAGTCCCTCAGGACCTCACTCTTGGTAGGCAAGTGTTCTGGCCACTAAGAAAAATAAACTTGAAATTTGAATTCCACTTAATTTTTAGAGAGGGGAGCAATGAGTTTTTTAAGAGGCTTATTGGAATGTGTTTATTTCATACATCACTCTAAGCCAGTAGCTCATGCTAGCTGGTAACTGTCACTGTTAGCTCATGCCTAATCCTAATAGTTATTCAGGAGGCTGAAATCTGAGAACTGTAGTTCAAAGCTAGCTAGGATAGAAAAGTCAGTGAGACTGTTATCTCTAATTAACCAGTAAAAGCTGGAAGTAGAAGTGTAGCTCAAGCAAAAAAGCCAGGTGAGAACTGGAGGTCCCAAATTCAAGCCCAGTATCCACAAATACATACAAAAATTAATCTATCTCTCTTCTTCTTTGGGATTCTGTACCATTTAATACCTTCCATAAAATTTAGGTGTCAGCTGGGAAGGTGATTCAGAGGTAGAGTGCTTGCCTTGCATGCATGAGTCTCTGGGTTCAATTCCTCAGCATCACATAAGCAAAAAGAAAAAAAAACAGAAGTGGCATTGTGGCTCAAGTGGTAGAGTGCTAGCCTTGAGCTGAAGAGCTGAGGGACAGCGCCCAGGCCCAGAGTTCAGACCCCAAGACCTGACCCCCCCCCAAAAAAAATTTAGGTGCATTTCTTTTCAGACTGTATGTGAAATACATCATGGTTCTGTGCCACTACCACTTTAATAAGGCCAGATTTATAATGTTTAATGTGTCTTTTTAATGTTTAATGTGTCTTTTTCTTTCTTTTCTTCCCTTTGTTTTTTATATTGAGAACCTAACAATCAAATTTTCAAGAAGAAAAAATTGGGCTAGGAATTAAGACCCATCTCTTCACCGACTTAGTATTGTAGAAGTCATCTTGCCTCTGTGGACATCAGTTGCCTCATCTGTAACTGGATATTTTTAAAAAAACCTGTCTGAAGGTAAGTGTTTAGTTAAGATTTGCTTTGGACTGGGGACCAGGCTCAAGTGGTAAAGTGTAAAGTACCTGCTTAGCAAGCACAGGGCCTCAGTTCAAATCTTAATAC
>NW_012267399.1:743404-743925 GCF_000151885.1 Dipodomys ordii | reverse complement strand
CATACTGGTTTTGAACTCAGGAACTCATTCTTGTTTTTTTTGTTGCTGTTTTTGTTGGTTGTGGAGCTTGAACTCTGGGTCTGGGTACTGTCCTTCAGCTCTTCAGCTCAAGGCTAGCACTCTACCACTTAAGCCACAATATCACTTCTGGCTTTTTCTGGTTATGTGGTACTGACGATTGAACCCAGGGTCTCATGCAAGGTAAGCTCTCTACCACTAAGCCACCTTCCAGTCCCTCAGGACCTCACTCTTGGTAGGCAAGTGTTCTGGCCACTAAGAAAAATAAACTTGAAATTTGAATTCCACTTAATTTTTAGAGAGGGGAGCAATGAGTTTTTTAAGAGGCTTATTGGAATGTGTTTATTTCATACATCACTCTAAGCCAGTAGCTCATGCTAGCTGGTAACTGTCACTGTTAGCTCATGCCTAATCCTAATAGTTATTCAGGAGGCTGAAATCTGAGAACTGTAGTTCAAAGCTAGCTAGGATAGAAAAGTCAGTGAGACTGTTATCTCTAATTA
>NW_012267399.1:742967-743354 GCF_000151885.1 Dipodomys ordii | reverse complement strand
AAAGAAAGAAAGAGGAGGAGGAGGACAAGGAGGAGGAAGCAGCAACAGCAACTGCTGCTGCTGGTTGCTGGAGGCTCATGCCTATAACCCCAGCTGCTTAGGAGGCTGAAATCTGTGGATCACAGTTTGAAGCCAGCCTGGGTAAAATAGTCCCTGAGACTCTTATTTCTAATTAACCACCAGAAAATCAGAACTGACACTGTGGTTCAAAGTGATAGAGCATTAGCTTTGAGCAAAACAGCTCAGGGACAGTGCCCAGGCCTTGACTTCAAGCACCAGGACTGCCAAAACAAAAAAAAGAAAGAGAAAGAAAGAAGGAAGGAAGGAAGAAAGCCTTTTGTGGCAAATAAAAACAATTATCTCATGTGATTGTAACCCTCTGTACAG
>NW_012267399.1:741672-742917 GCF_000151885.1 Dipodomys ordii | reverse complement strand
CTAATCCTAATAGTTATTCAGGAGGCTGAAATCTGAGAACTGTAGTTCAAAGCTAGCTAGGATAGAAAAGTCAGTGAGACTGTTATCTCTAATTAACCAGTAAAAGCTGGAAGTAGAAGTGTAGCTCAAGCAAAAAAGCCAGGTGAGAACTGGAGGCCCCAAATTCAAGCCCAGTATCCACAAATACATACAAAAATTAATCTATCTCTCTTCTTCTTTGGGATTCTGTACCATTTAATACCTTCCATAAAATTTAGGTGTCAGCTGGGAAGGTGGTTCAGAGGTAGAGCGCTTGCCTTGCATGCATGAGTCTCTGGGTTCAATTCCTCAGCATCACATAAGCAAAAAGAAAAAAAAACAGAAGTGGCGCTGTGGCTCAGGTGGTAGAGTGCTAGCCTTGAGCTGAAGAGCTGAGGGACAGCGCCCAGACCCCATGACCTGACCCCCCAAAAAAATAAATAAATAAAATAAATTTAGGTGCATTTCTTTTCACACTGTATGTGAAATACATCACTGTTCTGTGCCACTACCACTTTAATAAGGCAGATTTATGATGTTTAATGTGTCTTTTTCTTTCTTTTCTTCCCTTTGTTTTTTATATTGAGAACCTAACAATCAAATTTTCAAGAAGAAGAAAAAATTGGGCTAGGCATTAAGACCCATCTCTTGCCTCTGTGGACCTCAGTTGCCTCATCTGTAACTGGATAATTTTTAAAAAACCTGTCTGAAGGTAAGTGTTCAGTTAAGATTTGCTTTGGACTGGGGACCAGGCTCAAGTGGTAAAGTGTAAAGTACCTGCTTAGCAAGCACAGGGCCTCAGTTCAAATCTTAATACTGTCCAAAAAAAAAAAAAGAAAGAAAGAAAGAGGAGGAAGAGGAGGAGGAGGAGGAGGAGGAGGAGGAAGCAGCAACAGCAACTGCTGCTGCTGGATGCTGGAGGCTCATGCCTGTAACCCCAGCTGCTTAGGAGGCTGAAATCTGTGGATCACAGTTTGAAGCCAGCCTGGGTAAAATAGTCCCTGAGACTCTAATTAACCACCAGAAAACCAGAAGTGGCACTGTGGTTCAAAGTGATAGAGCACTAGCTTTGAACAAAACAGCTCAGGGACAGTGCCCAGGCCTTGACTTCAAGCACCACAACTGCCAAAACAAAAAAAGAAAGAGAAAGAAAGAAGGAAGGAAGGAAGAAAGCCTTTTGTGGCAAATAAAAACAATTATCTCATGTGATTGTAACCCTCTGTACAG
>NW_012267399.1:726467-740528 GCF_000151885.1 Dipodomys ordii | reverse complement strand
TTATTCCTCTGACATCAAGTGTCTGCTTCATTAATGTCAGCCGCTTCATTTCTTTGCTTACAAAAGAACATTTCATTTATATGCCAAGGTACAGTGTAGTCTTTTGAAGATAAAAATGACAAGATGTAATAATAGTGCAAAAACAAATTTGAAATTATGACATAAGAATAATTATAATAAGGTTTATGAGAAGATAGTAAAGATTATCATACTGATGCCATTTGGAAATCACAACTTTAATAGTCCACTAATTAGGAAGTGATGCTGTGACTCAAGTGGTAAAGTGCTCACCTTGAGCTAAAGAGCTCCAACAGCACCCAGGTCCAGAGTTCAAGCTCCATGACTGACAAAAAAACCCCACAAAATACAAAAAAACCCCAAACGTCCACTAATTAAGACCCCCCCCCCCTTCCCGGGGCTGGGAAGGTGGCTCAGTGGTAGAGTGCTTGCCTTGCATGCATGAGGCCTTGGGTTCTATTTATTCCTCAGCACCACATATGCAATAAAAGCCGAAATTGTCGCTGTGGCTCAAGTGGTAGAGTGCTCGCCTTGAGCTGAAGAGCTGAGGGACAGTGCCTAGGCCCAGAGTTCAGGCCCCACGACCGACAAAAAAAACCCAAAAAACAAAAAAATACACTCCCTGCCGAGTACAGACTCCTGCCTATAATCCTAGCTGCTCAGAAGGCTGAGATCTGAGGATCGGGGTTCAAAGCCAGCTCAGGAAGGAAAGTCCATGAGACTCTTATCTCCAATAAACCACTAGAAAACCGGAAGTGACACTGTGGCTCAAGCGGTAGAGCACTTGCCTTGAGCTGCAGAGCTGAGGGAATAGTGTTCAAGCTGAGTTCAAGCCCCATGACCAACAAAATAAACCAAACACCCTCTGATTTCTAAAATGTTAAACTTCATCTTATAATTGTTTTAGAACAGAAGTAGTAATTTAAATAAATGTAAATAGAAGAAAAAAACAAAGTCTAGTCAGAAGATAGAGATTCTCAGGCTAGATTAAGAAAAAATGAAACAAAGCAGAAAACAAACAAAAAAAATCCCCACAATAGCTAGGTTCCAGTGGCTCATGCCTCTAGTCCTAGCTACTCAGGAGATTGAGATCTAAAGATTGTGGTTCGAAGCCAACCTGGACATGACAGTTAGTGAGACTCTTACCTCCAATTAACCATCAAAAAGCTGGAAGTAGAGCTGTGGCTAAAGTGAAAAAGCTTTAGCTTTGAGCAAAACACCTCAGGGACAGACTCCAGGCCCTGAGTTTAAGCCTCAGGACTGGCAGAGAAAAAAATCCAATAAATATGTATGTGTGCATGTATACATATATTCACACATTAACCAAAAGAAAGTTGAAAGTTTCAAATAAAATAGATTATAAGGAGGGGGGGGCACGCTGGTGGCTTACACCTATAATCCTAGCTACTCAGGAGGCTGAGATTTGAGGATCTGGTTTCAAAGCTAGCTCAGGCAGGAAAGTCTGTGAGACTCTTATCTCCAATAAAAACCACTAGAAAACCAGAAGTGGTGCTGTGGCTCAAGGGGTAGAGCACTCACCTTGAGCTAAAGAGCACAGAGACAGGGCCCAAGCCCAGAGTTCAAGCCCCATGACCCACCAAAAAAAAAATAGACTATAAGGCAAATTAGAATATAAAAGTCACTCAAATATGTTAAAAGATTAAATCTATAAAAAGGGTACAAGTCTTATGCTTGTATACCTGTACATTTATTATTTAAATTAAAATAGAATATAAAGAAAAAACCCAGAAAAATCTGAGATCACAATGTACAATTTTCACATAATTTTCTAGTAATGATAGAACAAGACAAAAATTATTAAGGATATAAAAATTTGGGGGCTGGGAAGGTGGCTCAGTTGTACAGTGCTTGCCTTGCATGCATGAAGCCCTGGGTTCCATTTGTCAGCACCACATAAGCAGAAAAAGCCGGAAGTGGCACTGTGGCTCAAGTGGTAGAGCACTAGCCTTGAGCTGAAGAACTGAGAGACAGCGCCCAGGCCCAGAGTTCAGGTACAATGACTGACACACACACACACAAAAACCCAAAAACAAAAATTT
This sequence comes from Dipodomys ordii, assembly GCF_000151885.1. Classification (NCBI taxonomy): domain Eukaryota; kingdom Metazoa; phylum Chordata; class Mammalia; order Rodentia; family Heteromyidae; genus Dipodomys; species Dipodomys ordii. The sequence goes on along the minus strand of NW_012267399.1, from coordinate 738,450 downwards.
GGATAGTTATAAATGCATGGCAAGTATAGATATTTAATAGTGGTTTATAAATAGTGGGTTTAAAGTTTTGTGTGTGTGTGTGTGTGTGTGTGTGTGAGAGAGAGAGAGAGAGAGAGAGAGAGAGAGATAAAGAGATATTGGAGGTTTAACATAGGGCTGCTACCACTTGTTCTACCACTTGTTCTACCACTTGAGCTATGCCTCCCACGCCTCACCTGTTTTTGTTTTGTACTCCTAGGAATTGATTCCAGGGCCTCTACCTTCCTAGGCCAGAACTCTGCTAGGACAGCCACGCCCTCAGCCCTTTGTGCTTCTTTTTTTTTGAGCTAGGTCTGCTAATATTGTCCTGGTTTGCTTCAAATTTATCTTTGTCCAGACTCTGCCTCCCAGTTGCTAAGTTTACGGATGTGTGCTGCCTTACTTGGCATACATTTATTTATTCTTTTATTATCTTCACATTTAAGGACTTTTAAAAATATTTTATTCATTTTTTAATAAATTAAAAGATGATTGCTATAAACACAACATACAATTCACTGTGTGAATACAATTCACAAGTGTGCAATTCACTGGGTTTTAATATTTCCTTAAGGTTGTCAACCATCTCTATTGTGTGATTTTTAGCATTTTCATTACGCCCCAAAGAAATCTTGTACCCATAAGTATTTCTTTTTCCATTTCTTCTTCCCCTGCCAACAGTCTTAGGCAACCACTAATATTTCTTCCTCAAGAGACTTGCCTGTTTGGGGACATTTGATATAAATTCAATCATATAACAGATGGCAGTGGCATCTGGCTGTATATGTAATTAATCAATTTTGTTGTTTTTAACTTTAGGAAAAATAGGTATCTTCTTTGAAGTCGCAGTCTTTTGTCCTCTAAAATTATTTAAAAGTATAATAATTTTTGGTTTCCAGATGACAGTTAAGAATTTGTTGTCTCTTTCCTGAAAAATTTAAAATTACTTTAGCTTAAATGAAATGTGCATCCAATAATTTCTAAGCTTTTGTTTCTAGTTCCACATAACAAAGTTTAAGTTTGATCAGAGAGTATAATGTTTCAAATCTGTTTCCAGAGTGTAACATTCTTGGATTTACTGGTTTGTTCCTTTGTTTAATTATATCTAGATACAAAGTTTCTTTGGTGGTTGAGTTTTGTTGTGATTGTTCAATTTTGTATCTCAGCATCTAGACTTGCTTCTTGTTTTAGCGAGAATAATTTTTTTTTTAGTCACGGGGCCTGATCTCTGGGCCTAGGCACTGTCCCTCAGCTCTTTAGCTCAAGGTTAGCACTCTATCACTTGAGCCACAATGCCACTTCTGGCTTTTATTGCTTATGTGGTGCTGAGGGATCGAACCCAGGGCCTCATGCATTTAAGGCAAGCACTCTACCACTGAGCCACCTTGCCAGCCCCTAGTGAGAATAATTTTAAGCTTGCTGAATAAACAATATTTAACTGACCATTTGAAGACATTTATAAGTAATATCACAATAATTTCTAAACAGAAAGTCTCAGTATCTTATACTTTAAATGGGTATAATATGGCATTAGAGGTTGAGACAGGATTGTCAGTTGGTAGCTTAGGCCTGAAATCTCAGAAAGCTGAGTATAGAGGACCAAGGTTCTAGTCCTTCAGACTCCCATCTCCAAAATAATCAACCCAAAGCTGAGCTGGGGCATGACTCAAGTGGTAGGGAGCCATCCAAACAAGGAAGCTGAAAAAGTACAAAGACCTTAGTTCAAATTCCAGTACTGGCAAAGAAACAAACAAACCAAAACAGATAAAAAACTCAAATGCAAACATATTGTTAAGTGAAAACAACAACAATAAAGACCTAGACTCAAAATGATTCTGTATGAAATATTTTTAGAACAGGCAAATTGATGCAGATGGAAAGAAAGTATGTTTGTGACTACTAGGGAGTAGAGGAAACAGGAAATAGGAAATGATTGATAATGGACATAGGTTATCCTTTTAGGGTGCTGAAATATTTTTCAGTTAGCTAGTAACATAAGGATAACATTTATACATGTGAATTATATCTCAAGAAACAAAAAACCAAAGCACACATCTATGAGTGGAGGGCCACGAAGCATGAATGAGAGACTTTGGTTGGCCCAGAAAACTAATTTCTTCTTTGTAAAATGAGCCACTTCCTTGTGTACCACCTAGAATTATGATGAAAATGAGGTTATGTATTCTTTTCTAAATTGCAACCACTGAGTAAAAAGAAACTCTAAAAATAAAATTCCATAAACTGTTAAGGTTAAGAGACAGAGTTAAATAATACATATTCTAGATTGATGGCTAGTCTATTATTCATCTTCCTTTTGTAAGGTATATTAAATAGGTGGGTTTCATTGGGTAGACGATGAAGACAACATCACATGCTATTCAGGCAGGAGAAGAAGTTTATTTACCGAACTGCTGTCCCTGCTGTGCATGGTGGAGAGACGTGGCTGAAAAGAAAGGGGGCTGAAAAGAAAGGGGGCTGAAAAGAAAGGGGGCGACCCATCCCTGGGCCAGGACTTATCTAGGCCAGGGACAGGAAGAGGTGTGGCCAGGTGGGGGAAAGGTGTGGCCACACTGGATCCAGATGTGACCTCAGGGTCTGAGACCCTCCTCAGGTCAGATGGGAGGCATGTGACCAGAGGTAGCCTAGGATGTGACCTAGCTGGAGGGGAAGGTGACTGCTTCCAGGTCTGCCAGTTATCTAGGTAACAGATACTGGGTGGAAACAGCCAAGAGGTAGGGAGGTGTCCCTATACAGACCTTATACCTTTCGTCTCCATTTTTGTTGTTGTTGTTGTTTTTCATTGGATATTAAATCCAGGTCTTTGCATCTCAGGCATCAAGCATATGCTTAGCATCATTCTGGGTTTTTTTTTGTTTTGTTTTGTTTTAGTGTCTGTACTAGTGCTTGAACTTGGCCTAGGCCTGTCCCTTAGATTTTTCACTTAAGGCTGGTGCTCTGTCTGGCACTTGAGCTTCAGCTCTACTTTCAGCTTTATGTGGTTACTAGAGATAAGAGTCTCGCAGACTTTCCTGCCCAGGAGCCTCTGAGTAAGTAGGATTACAGGCATGAGCCACCAGCCCCTGGCAACATTATTCCTGACTTGAATCTTAACATGTGTGCATGTGCATGCGCACATACATATGTGTATGTGTATGTATGTATACATATACTTTATATATATTATGATATATAATACATAAGTATTCTATGTATAATCAATTAAATGTGAGACTTTTCTACATTTAAATTCTTGTAGTAGACGTTCTAGAGTTATGAGGATCTATCATCTCCCCTTCTCCCACTCCCCCACATCAGTCATGGGGCTTGAACTCTGGGCCTGGGCACTGTCCCTCAGCTCTTCAGCTCAAGGCTTATACTCTATCACCTGAGCCACAGTACCACTTCCGGTTTTCTGGTAGTCTATTGGAGATAAGAGTCTCATGGACTTTCCTACCTGGGCTGGCTTTGAACCTTGATCAGATCTCAGCCTCCTGAGTAGCTAGGATTACAGGTGTGACCCATCAACACCCAGCTATGAAGATCTTTGTGGAATGCGATTAGAATGAAATCTGAACAATATATGAGAGTATCAGTACATGTCATTCTTTTGTTTCAATATCATTATATCCTGCTTGATATTTTACTGACCTATTTATTTGAAAACTTAAAAAAATTTAATGAGTAATATTGGATACAATAAAATAATTTAATAGATTTAAGAGAAAGTTTATAGCTAGTTATTTGTTTCTTTTAGCAACTCATGTTCCCAGCACAGTTTATATTTAAAATTAGATTGAAATGAAAAATATGCAGAGATTATTTTGGCTCATTAGTATTTTAAGTGCTAATACACACACACACACACACACACACACACACACACATATGTAATTTCCTTTCTATCTTTCCTAATCTTAGACTATTTTTTAAAATTTTGAGGTCCCTTTTCCATCATTATTTGAAGTGTTTGTAATTAACCAAAAAATTTTTTTCTTTTCTTTTTTTTTTTTTTGTTGCTGGTTGTGGACCTGAACTCTGGGCCTGGGCGCTGTCCCTCAGCTCTTCAGCTCAAGGCTAGCATTCTACCACTTGAGCCACAGACCCACTTCTGGCTTTTATTGTTTAGGTGGTGCTGAGGAATCAAACCCAGGGCCTCATGCATGCAAGGCAAACACTCTACCATTGAGCCACCTTCCCAGCCCAAATGTTTTCTTTTCTTTTTCTTTTTTGCCAGTTCTGGGGCTTGAACTCAGGGCCTGGGCACTGTCCCTGAGCTTTTGCTCAAGGCTAGCACTCTACCACTTGAGCTACAGTGCCACTTCTGGCTTTTTCTATTTATGTGGGACTGAGGACTTGAACCCAGGGCTTCATGCATCCTAGGCAAGCACTCTACCACTAAGCCACATTCCCAGCCCCCCAAATGTTTTCTTATATAAGCAATTTGAATTAAAAATTTTATATCTGTCTTTTGAGTTTTGGCTGAAAACCATTTCTTGATTTTTCTTTAGTGATTTATTTTAATCATCATTTTTGGTAAGTTATAATTATTTTTACTGCTCTCCTAGATTTAAAAAAATTAAACATTTTGAGATTGAAGGTATTATTTCTGTGACATTGTATGTATAGTGTTCAGATCTCTTTAAGACTTTACTATTCCTTTATTTCAGATGAGGTGGAGGACCATCCTACTGCAGAATTGTTTGTTCTTGGTCTCGTGTCTACTTACTACTTTTGAAGCTGTGCCTATAGATATAGACAAGACAAAAGTACAAAATACTCAGCCTGTGGAAAGTGCAAGGATAGAACCACCAGTAAGTGAGATAGATGGACTTATAACTAAATGTAATGCATTATAAATATAGCTAACTGAAATGGAACGAAGTGTAATACAACCAAGTAAAAGGAAATGGAAAGGATTATAACTCAAATATTGTCAATATTTATGGCTTATAAAATTTGACATTTAGCAACTATCTCTGAAAATAGTAGTGAAAAGTATTGGGTGAGCAGATGTTATTCAACATTAGTCAGTGTTTATCTACTGTAATTAGTATATGGAATAATTAATCATGATACATTTCCAGTGCAGAACAAATCAGCTGAGAAGATTCTGTGTTGTATTCAAAGGAGTGACAGATGGCAATAATCTAGAGAAGCCAGATTAATATTATCCCTTAAATGTTCATTTTAAAACCATACAGGAAAGATACCTCTGTGTTATAATATAACGTTTGTCCTGCTACTAAACTCTTAAGAAATACAGCTTTATAAAAAAGAAATCTAGCATTATAATCTTGGTTGTAGATCTATCTTAATGCCACGTTAGTAAAAATTATCTTTCAGGATTCTGGTCTTTATGTTCAGACAATGAAAAACTTTTAGAAATATTACATTTTGTTTTTTAATTTGAAGGATACTGGACTTTATTATGATGAATACCTCAAACAAGTGATAGATGTGCTTGAAACAGATCAACATTTCAGAGAGAAGCTTCAGAAAGCAGACATAGAGGAAATAAAGGTAAATATAATTAAATAATTGTTTTATACACATTTGAGCATGTCAGAAACCGAGCTAAATACTGGGTACACAAAGATGAGACATATGCCTAATTCTTAAGAAAAAAAGTCATATTAGAAGTAGATTTTATCTGGATGAATATGTGTTGAGTTATATTATTAAGATGTAAAGAACACATAATCCAATATGAAACAGTGGAAAAAGATAAGAAGCTATGTTTCCTGGCAGAGATTAGACTAGAACTTAAAAGATGTAACTGTGAAGGGTAGAGGAGCTGTTTGGCATTGAAAATGAGAGGTATATAGAAAAATAAAATCCAGACCATAAAAACACAAAAACAAAATTAAGTTAACCTATTTTTTGCTTAAAAAAGAAATTAATAAAATGAGACAATAAAGCCCAAACCAGCAGTCTGGGCAGGAAAAGCCTGAGAGACTCATATCTCTAATTAAGCACCAAAAAGCTGAAGTGGAACTGTGGCTCAAGTGGTAGAGTGCTGAGCAAAAGAGCTCAGGGGTGGCACCTAGGCCCTACTGGGTTCGCCTCAGCACACACACACACAAATTGCATCCACACTGTATCACTGCAGACTTTTTCCTTTTCATTATTGCCTGGCCAATATATAGATGATGAAGGCCTTCTGCTTTCTCTTTTTTTTTTCTCCTGGTCGTGGGGCTTGAACTCAGGGCCTGGGCACTGTTCCTGAGCTTCTTTTGCTCAGGAAACTCACTCTACCACTTGAGCCACAGCACTACTTCCAGCTTTTTCTGTATATGTGGTGCTGAGGAATTGAACCCAGGACTTCATGCACACTAGACGAGCACTCTACCACTGAGCCACCTCCCAGCCCAAGGCCTTGTGCTTTCCAGGAACTCTACCACTTGAGCCACATCCCCAGATCTATAGCCCCCATTTTTATTTTCAGTATTGGGGTTTGAACTCAGGACCTTAAACTTGCTCAGCTTGCTTGCTTGGCTGGTGCTAAAGCAACTTGAGAAATTACTTTCAGCCTTACTTTTTTCTGTCCAGTCTTGCTTCAAACCTTGATCCTTTGGATCTCAACTTCCTGAGTAGCTAGGCTTACACATGTGAGCCATTGGCATCTGGTTTGATATAGTCCCTATTTCTAATAACTGCATTAGGTCTAAAAATGGAATGTTGTAGATAGAACTAATTTATTAATTCTATTAACAGAGTGGGAGACTAAGCAAAGAGCTGGATTTAGTGAGTCACCATGTGAGGACAAAACTTGATGAGCTGAAAAGGCAAGAGGTGGGAAGGTTAAGAATGCTAATTAAAGCTAAACTGGATTCCTTGCAAGGTAAGCACTAAAAAAGGTAAATTTCAATATTTGGTTGGTGAGGTCAGTTTTCACTAAATGAACATGACAGGTTCTTTTAGTTCAAAACTTCATGCATTGGTTTGGCTTTTCTTCATGCTTAAAATTTAAAATTTTGAGTAATATATTTATATCATTCCATATAAAAAATGAGTGGCCTTAATTAATTGTAATCAATAGAAGGGAAAGGTGAAAAGTAAGCACTAAGCCACTGATTTAAAAGAGGAAAAACAACATAAAAGGAAACAAAAAATAAATACAGAGAGAGTTAGAATGCGTTAGAAATATTGTCAGAGAACTTGTAACATCAGGCCCAAACAGTTTCACAGGAGAATTTTATCAAGCCATTAAAGAACAGACTACCAATGCTATTGAAGCAATTCCAAAGCAGAGGAAAAAAAGGAATGCTTCCTCATTATTGTTCTGTGTTGATGCCAAAATCTAAATTAATGTTTCCCAAACTAATTTAATTTTACAGCAAGTACATTTATCTTAAGAATGCAAAGTGGACTTCCAATGTCTCACTATTAGTGGAAGGTAGATTTTTAGATTGTATTGAAGCAACTGGCTCACCACTTGGAAAAAAGATGTGGCTGGCTTCATATCTCCTATCATTTGTCAGAATCAGAGGCTTAACTGTGGAAAATGAAATCATAAAACCAGTAGGTGAGCTGGGCGTCGGTGGCTCACGTCTGTAATCCTAGCTACTCAGGAGGCTGAGATCTGAGGATGGCGGTTCAAAGCCAGCCCGGGCAGGAAAGTTCGTGAGAATCTTAGCTCCAATAAACTGCTAGAAAACCAGAAGTGGTGCTGTGGCTCAAGCAGTAGAGTGCTCGCCTTGAGCTGAAGAGCACAAGGACAGCGCCCAAGCCCAGAGTTCAAGCCCCACCACAAACAAACAAACAAACAAACAAAAAACAGTAGGTGACAATGTAGGTGAATTTATTATCTTGGAATGGCCTTTTCAATTTTGAGTAAAATCAGACCTGATTTTGTCAGTGGGAAACCCTTTGTGTTGGCTGGGTTGTTAACTGTCATTAGTAAACACCTAAACATTCATCTCTGGTGAAATACTAGTTCTTTTAGATCATATAAGAATCACTTTGTAAATCTGTTTAAAATTCATATTACTGGATCTCAATTCCAGAGTTTCTGGTTATGGGAAGAAGTAATCTATACTTTAAATCTGTGCTTCTGTTTAGTGCATTTTGTTTATTTATTTATTTTTATATCATTTACATATGATTTATAAATAATAAATATAATATAACATATAATATATTTCTATTAATATATCTATTTTATTTATTTATTTATTTATTTTACCCTGCTGGTAAATAGTCACAGAAAACAATTACCAAAATTTATAATCCTGAAATTATGGATTTCAAAAAGAAATAAACTGACCTATCATTCTTCAAGTCAGGCCTAATATGTTTTAAATTTTTTTTCTTTCAAGACAGGTATTCCATTATCTAAGGAAAACAATGTGATATGCCTTAGGAAACATATTTTCTCATTTATTCAGAGTTAAATTTCTGATAATTTGAAGAAGAGCTTATAAGATTTTATATTTTTTTGGTGTAGTTTCTTAAGTTGGTGGTGTATTCACATAATATAAAACTAGAAACTATAAGAAAGTACAGAGCAAAAATTTACTTGATATTTTGTACTGTTTTCTCCAATGTCTATCACCATCCACTTCAAGTTTAGTTTATTTTATGTTTGTGCCAGTCCTGAGGCTTGAACTCAGGGACTGGCTGCTTGCTGTTTCTAAGCTTTAGTGCTCAAGTCTAGAATACTACCACTTTAGTCACAGCTTCATGTCTGGCTTTTTGATGGGTAATTGGAGATGAAAATCTCATGTACCTTCCTGCCTGGACTGGCTTTGAGCCATAATTCTCAGATCTCAACCTCCTCAGTAGCTAGGATTACATGTGTAAGCTGGTAAATTTCTTTTTTCTTATATAAAGATTCAAAATCGCTTCTTACATGAAAGGGAGCATATGGTACACATTCTGTATATTATGTTTTTCCTTTTTAAAATAATATTTTTATTGGCTTATATTGGCTACACAGGGAAGGATTTTATTTTTGCATCTCCACATATTTATACTATATTCCAATCAATTTTACCCATCACATGTTTTTCTTCCTTTTATACTATATTTCAAAGATTCCCTATCAGTACATGAAGATCACTTACACTTTTCTTTTTAAAAAAATTTACTTTATTGTTAATATAGAAGTGATATACAGAGTGGTTATGTTCACATGAGTCAAGTAATGAGTACATTTTCTTTTTTTCCCCATATTTTTTAAATTGTAAAAATACTGTACAGAGGGGTTATAGTTACATTAGCAAGGTAATGAGTACATTTCCTATTGAGCATTGTTACCTCCTCCTTTGTTTTTCCCCTACCATCCCTTCCCTCCCCACCTCCTCAACTCCTCCCCCCCTCCCTGAAACCATAAAGTTCATTTTCAACATAGTATCTTGTACATCTCATTGTTACAATGGGTCAACCTATATCATTATTTAAGCATTTTGTTATATCCCTTCCCCTCTCCAAATTATAAAAATGTATATGCAAGATTCAGGATACTGGAATCAGATACAATGAAGTATAATTTCCTTTTGTACAGTGTCTTCTGTTCTCCCAATCCTTCCCTCCCGTCTCCACCCATGAGTTGTATAGTTCACTTTTATCAATGTCCAATGTACTCCACTGCTGATTTTTTCACCCTTTTCCCTCAAGTTCTGTATCTTCCCCTACCCTCCTGAAGATATACACATGAATACCATACATAAGATAAAGAAACAGAATCATCACACTTTTCTTTTTAAGGTATTGGGAAATTACACTCAAGTTCTTGTACACTTGCTAGTCAAGTGTTGTACTATTTGAGCCGTACCTCATACTACTTTTTCTTTTTTTTTTTTTTAAGCTGGATGGAACTTTGTTGTACAGATATACCACAATTTCCTTATCCAGAACCTGTTTTTTTTTTTCTTGAGTCTGGTCGTGGGGCCTGAACTCTGGGCCTGGGCGCTGTCCCAGAGCTGTCCCTTGAGCAAGGATAGCACTCTACCACTTGAGCCGCAGTGTCACTTCCAGCTTTTTTCCTTTTGCTTATGGGGTGCTGAGGAACCGAACCCAGGGCCTCAAGCATGCAAGGCAAGCGCTCTACCACTGAACCACCTTCCCAGCCCCACTTATCCAGAACCTGTGAATGGACATTTAGGTTATTTCTACTGAACATTTTTTTTAATTTTTATTATTATTATTTTTTTGGGTCCGATCATGGGGCCTGAACTCTAGGCCTGGGCTCTGTCCCTCAGCTCTTCAGCTCAAGGCTAGCGCTCTACCACTGGAGCCACAGCACCACTTCCAGCCTTTTTCTTTTTGCTTATGTGGTGCTGAGGAATCGAACCCAGGGCCTCATGTATGCAAGGCAAGCGCTCTACCACTGAGCCACCTTCCCAGCCCTCTACTGAACATTCTTGTACATCTATTATTATGTATCCACATAAGATTATCTGAAGATAATTTCCCAGCAGTGAAATGAAAAGTTATATGTGCCATTGATCAGATGCATTATACTCAAAACTCATATGTTGAATTGAAACTCCTTGAACAACTACTTAAGGACAAAAAAGTTATATGTAGTTTTAATTTTCACAGATCTTTCAAATTTTGCCTTCATAGAAATTATATCAATCCATATACTCCCCAGCAATAATTCTAGGTTTTACAATTATGTTCTATGGTACAATAGTGCAGGGTGTGTGTGTGTGTGTGTGTGTGTGTGTGTACAACACACTGTGGTTTAAACTCAAGGCCTAAAGCTTGTTAAACATGTGCTCTGCTGACCCACACATCTAGAACTTTTTGTTCTGGTTATTTTAAAAATGGAATCTTGCTTTTTGTTCAGGCTGGTCTAGAATTCGATCCTCCTATATTTGCTTCCCACTGTAGATGAGATTGACAGGCACATGCCACCACACTGAACTGTCTTTTGTTGAAATGGGAGTCTCACAAACTTTTTACTTGATCTAGCCTTGAACCTTGATCTTCCCAATATCTGCTTTCCTAGTAACTAGCATTAATAAGCATCAGCCACCAAAAACCTGGCTAGTAGTGCTGTTTTTAACATATATTTCTCTTACTTTGACTGAAGTTGAGCATCTTTTCATATTTTGCATTGTTTAATTATACTCTTTACAGTTGCCTCCTAACAAATCTTTTCTTCAGAAGTAAAACCATTAATGCCATGATAAGAATTCAATAAAGGCTTGGATGATATAGATTTAACATCTTTCCCTTCCTCCCTCCCTCCCTCCCTCCCTCCCTTCTTTCCTTCCTTCCTTCCTTCCTTCCTTCTTTCCTTCTTTCCTTCTTTCCCTCCCTCCCTCCCTTTCTTTCCTCCCTCCCTTTCTTTCCTTCCTTCCTTTGCCAGTCCTGGGCTTGGATTCAGGGCACTCATGACCTGGGTATGCTGTCTCGAATTTTTGTGCTTAAGGCTAGTGCTCTAGCACTTTGAGGTACAGCTCCATTTCTGGCTTTGTGTGTGTGTGTGTGGGGGGCAGTTAATTGGAGATAATTGTCGCATGGACTTTCCTGCCTTTGAACTGCAATCCTCAGATATCAGATCTCAGATCTCCTAAGTAGGTAGGATTATAGGCATGAGTCACTGGTGCCTGGCTCATTTTTTGTATTTCTGATACAACAATGTGTTCTCAGCTTATCTAGTAACTACCCTGCTCCTAACCCTAGAAACAAACATTTCTCTGAGTAGGCTGTTTTGTGTGTGTGTGTGTGTGTGTGTGTGTGTTGTTGTTGTTGTTGTTGTTTTAGTGCTGGTTCTAGAGCTTATACTAAAAGCCTGGAACTGTCTTTTTTGCTCAAGTCTAGGACTTTACCACTTGAGCCACAGCTCCACTTCTATCTTTTTTTTGGGGGGGGTGGTTAATTGGAGGTAATAGTCTCTTGGATTTCTTGCTTGGGCTGACTTTGAATCATAATCCTCAGATCTCAGCTTCTTAAGTAGCTAGGATTATGGGCATGAGCCGCTGACACTTGGCAGCTTTGGTTCTTTTTTTTT
>NW_012267399.1:601935-725519 GCF_000151885.1 Dipodomys ordii | reverse complement strand
TTTACTAGTGATTAATTGGAGATAAGAGTCTCATGGACTTTCCTGTCCATGCTGGCTTCTAACTGTGATCCTCAGATCTTAGCCTCCTGAGTAGCTAAGTTTACAGGGATGAGCCACAGGTGCCAGGCTATTTGGTTGAAATAAGCAGCAAGTTTTTGCTATTAAGAACTCTGATAGTTAACCTTTCTAGATAAAACATTAAAATATGCATATTAGGTCCAGTGTGGTGGCTCAGGCCTGTATTCCCAGCTACTTAGGAGAGAGAATCATGGTTCATGACCAGGCCCAGATAAAAGTTAGGGAGACCTATCTCAATCAATAGTCTGGGTTTGGTGGTGCTTGCCTTTGCCACCAGCTACTTTGGAGGCCATAAGTAGGATAATCACCTGAGACCTGCCCCAGACAAAAACTGGAGACTGTATCTGAAAAATAAGTAAAAGCAAAAGTGGTAGAATGCCTGTCTAGCAAAAGCAAGGCCTTGACTTCAAACCCCAGTACAGTCTAAATAGATAAGTAAATGAAACATATTAAAATGTATTCTATTATTCTAGATTCTACCTTTGCCTTGAACAACAGTATGTGTAATATTCTATAAATAACTATAAGTCTTATTCTAAAACTTTGAATTTTTTTTATAAAATCCTATAGAAATAAGTATGAATGCTATTTAGTTTATTTTTTGTGCTAGTACTGAGTCTTGGAACTGAGAACCTGGTGCTTTGGTGTTTCAGTCAGTTCTGGCTCTGTACCACTCTGTACATCTTCATTTCCAAATATTGTCTCTTATGTGTCATTTATATTAGTGATTATAACATCTAGTAATTGATCACTTACAGCTTTCTTATTCTCTCTCAGATGTAGGTATTGACCACCAAGCTCTTCTAAAACAATTTGATCATCTAAATCACATGAATCCTGACAAGTTTGAATCCACAGATTTAGATATGCTAATCAAAGCGGTAAGAATAATTCTAGAAAGTGTTGTTTTTATTATGCCTGGGAGGTTTTGTAGTGTGACAATTAAACTCAATTAGCTAGAAATAGAACTTTTTTCCCCTAGTCCTGGGGCTTGGACTTGGGGCTTGGATGCTGTCCCTGAGCTTCTTTTGCTCAGGGTTCTACCACTTGAGCCACAACACCATTTCTGGCTTTTTCTAAGTGGCTTACAAAAAACTTTCCTTCCCAGGCTGGCTTTCAACTGCATTCCTCAGATCTCATCCTCCCGAGTAGCTAGGAATGCAGGGATGAGCCATGAGCACCTGTCCAGATAAAGAACTTTTATATAGTCTTTAGAATATATATCTTCCAAGGGAGATAGGTTAACCTTTATCAGATAACTTTATCAGATATACTTAGTTTAGATATTAATATACAGATAAAATATACATATGCCTATGTGTATATATATCTCAAATATCTCAAAATATAAAAAATATCAATATAGCAATACATATATGTATACATAGGCATATTCTGTAAAAACTGGCCAGAACTAGTCAATTACTATTTGTAGTTTTTATTTAGCGTATATAGTATATTTATAGTTATTGTAAAAAAAAACTAATCAGTTTGATTATAGACCCTGCAGGAATGTCACATAGCATTATATTTTCTGTCTGAAACTTGAAAATTTCTTTTTTTTCTTGGATGGCTTAATATGACAATAATGTACTCTCTGACAGTTCTAGAAGCCAGAGACCAATATAAAGGTATCAGCAGGCCCATGTGGTCATGCTTTTTAGAAAGTTCTAGAAGGTATGGGGACACATTCATGCACACATTCACATATAAAAGCTAAAATAAAAATTAAATTTAAAAATTTAGATTAAGTTAAAAATTTTTAAAGTACTCAGTTTTTTCTTCTTTTCCGTATTTCCTCCTAGCAGAGAGTATGCTATAAATAATAGCTTTATTTTATATCTCTCAAACACATCTATGTCATTTTAATAAATTATCATATTCTAGGCAACAAGTGATCTGGAACACTTTGACAAGACTCGACATGAGGAATTTAAAAAATATGAAATGATGAAAGAACATGAAAGGAGAGAATATCTGAAAACACTGAATGAGGAAAAGAGAAAAGAAGAAGAATCTAAATTTGAAGAAATGAAGAAAAAGCATGAAGACCATCCGAAAGTGAATCATCCAGTAAGAATTGTATCTTTCTGAAACCACATTTAGATGAAGATAATTCTCTGCATCAGATAGCACAATTTTAATAAGTTACTGGTACTTAAGTCAGGATTCTTAATTCTGAAAAACTCCTCAAACATGTATTATTGCATCTATAAACATAGATTATATTTTGTTTTGAGCAGTTTCTTAAAATTGGTTCACAGGGAAGCAAAGATCAACTAAAAGAGGTATGGGAAGAGACTGATGGATTGGATCCTAATGACTTTGACCCCAAGACATTTTTCAAATTACATGGTAACAGATTTGATACAAATATTGCTATTTATCTACTGTTTGAAAAAAGCTGTCTATGTTTAACTCTTAAATTATTTCTGCCAAGGTTTGCTGTTGAGTCCTATATGTAGAAATTTTTTGGAGTATTTCTCTAGGGTAATATTAATAGATTTTATTGTAGATCTGCAGTATTAAATATTATAGATGAGTAGCTGTGACTTTCACCTGCTTTGACTGTTGAGTCCTTATATGATTGTTAATTAAAGGCAATTCTGTGTCTGCTTAGTTTATATCTAACAGACTCTATATTATAATATTTAAAATTTACTTTTACTCTTATATCATATTGCTGTACCTTACTTTTCAACAGCAGTACATGTAAAGAATTATAGAATTGCTATCACTTGGGATAATCTGAAGTTTCATGGAAAAGAAGAAATCCTTTTTTTTTTTTTTACAGTATTGTCACCATGTCAGTACTACTTTTGCAAACCATTTGTGAGTAGTTATATTTCAATTACTCATTTTCTAAGGGATTAAAATCCATTCTTCCATTTGTAACTTTTTAACTTTAGATGTCAATGGTGATGGATTCCTGGATGAACAAGAATTAGAAGCCCTTTTTACCAAAGAGGTAATATTGAGTGTTCTTATTTTATCTCTTATTTTACCCTTCAATCTCTTTTTTAGTTTCACATTGGTTTTAACTTTTTTTTAAGTTGGAGAAAGTTTATGATCCCAGAAATGAAGAGGATGACATGGTAGAAATGGAAGAAGAAAGGCTTAGAATGAGAGAACATGTAATGAATGAGGTACTGCATGTTTATTTAAAAAGCTTAAGATGATATATTCCTTCTTTTCATTATTCAAAATTCTTGTAATAAATTTGACCATAAGATGGAAAAATAAACATATATTCAAAACTTTGCAGTTTTGACTCTGAATATTCTACTAGCTTCTCTTTATGTAAATAAAATGTGTTGTAACTACTTTAAATTATTTTCAAAGATAACAATGCTAAGAACAGACTACTTGCTTCCCTTTATGTAAATAAAATGTGTTGTAACTGCTTTAAATTATTTTTAAAGATAATGATGCTATTACATAACAGCAATAAAATCTATTTTTAATTGTAGAAGTCAAATATTTGATATTTTAAAAACTTGCATCAGATTTCATAGATTGACCATCTCTAATCCTAAATCTGAAATGCACTAAAATCCACAATTTTTGAGCACCAACAAAATGACCAAGTGGGAAATTCCACACCATGAAATTGTGTTACATGCACCAAATTATTTACAAGAAAGTACAAAATTGCCTTCAGGCTAGGTATGTAAGGTATATATGTAAAACATATTTGAAATTTCATGTTTGGATTTGGCTCTTGTTCCCAGAAAAATCTCACTATGTGTATCCAAATATCTAAATTTCAGAAAAATCCAACATTGAAAGCACTCTGCTTCCAAACATTTCTGATAAGGGATATTCAACCTGTACCAAGGAAATCCTCCAAGTCCTAGTATTTTAATACTTGTAGCAACAAATGTTTATTTCCTGTTCCTCATATATCAGCTTTCCAGTTAGGCTGTCATGCCCAGGCTTGACCCTTGCTGTATGCCTCTTATTCCAAGGCTGCAAGAAACATTCTCTATCTAGATTATATCAGGACCTAAGAAACCCCAACCAAACAATGCAATAGTATGTGAGATTTATGTTCAGATGTGGCAATACTCACATCTGCTTACATTCTATTGACTAAAGCATGTCTCTGTTAAGCCCTGATTGAGAAGATATATCTCTCTCACAGGATGTTACAAAAAGACATGCAGCACTTGGCCACTGTATAGTTCACCATTGTAACTGAATTTGCCACACACTATACAAACCCCTGAAGAGGATTTGAGAGTTTGTCAACTTAGTTTTGAGTTAGTTGTTTCTTTTTAAGAAAAAATGTTGAATATTTTAATTTAAACACATCTATGGTTGACCAAAACAGTAATAAACACCAAAACCATTCTGGAATGGTGATTTTTCTTGTCTAAGCAGTTGGTTTCTATTAAGGTGAGGAAAGTAAATAAGAGTAGCCTAACCAATTAGATTGGCCAACTGTCTTATGTCAAGTTTTTGGATATCAATATATAGATACCTCATATTTATAATTTTTTAATTATATAGAAGAAAATATGGATTTTCTGATTCTTGTATCATGTACAGTATTTTCTGCCCCTCCACTCCCTGGTTTCAATGGACATTAGGGCTAATTGCTGTATGTTCATCTACTAGAAAACAGTAGTATTTAATAAAATAAAAAATACTTATTTTATATTGTACTTCTATTTTCTTTTCAACAGGTTGATACTAACAAAGACCGGTTGGTGACTATGGAAGAATTTTTGAAAGCTACAGAAAAAAAAGAATTCTTGGAGCCAGATAGCTGGGAGGTAATAAACTACTTCAAAAGGTGCCTATGGTTTGAGAAATTCTATCAGCTTATTCTACCTTTAGTTTGTATTTCCCATTATGTTTATGTATAAACCTTTTATTTTAACATTTTTTTTGTGTGGGAGGGTCCTGGGGCTTGAACTCAGGGCTGCCCTGAACTCTTTTTTACTCAAGGCTAGTATTCTACTACTTGACCAAACCTCCACTTCTAGTTTTTTGGTGATTAATTGGAGATAAGAGTCTCATAGACTTTCCTGCCAGGGCTGGCTTCAAACTATGATCCTCAAATCTCAGCCTCCTAAGTAGTGAGGATTATAGGTATGAGCCCCCAGTGCCCAGCCTTATTGAAAGATGAGTTGATTAAGCAATTAATTTCTCATTTTAAGCCATTACAATCAATTAGAAATATTTAAGGTATTGTTTTATATTCATTATTAAAAATTAAAAATATAGATACATTCAAAGAAAAAAACAGAAGTCATTTGTAATTCTACCACCTTAGATGTACACAGGTAAGTTATATATTATATTATGACAATTTGAAATAGTGTCTTGCTTATGTATAATATAAATCCTATGTAGCATATAGTATATATGTAGTATATTATCCTGTTATTAATTTGTAGGTAATATATTCTTTTTTTTGGGGGTCCAGTTGTGGGGCCTGAACTCTGGGCCTGGGCGCTGTCCCTCAGCTCTTCAGCTCAAGGCTAGCGCTCTACCACTTGAGCCACAGCGCCACTTCTGGCTTTTTTTCTTTTTGCTTATGTGGTGCTGAGGAATTGAACCCAGGGCCTCATGCATGCAAGGCAAGCGCTCTACCACTGAGCTACCTTCCCAGCCCCTAGATAATATATTCATATTTTTGTATTTTAAAAATGGATTGTAAGCCAGGTGCCAGTGGCTTATGCCCATAATCCTATGCTGGTGGCTGCTCAGGAGACTGAGATCTGAGGATCACTGTTTGAAGCCAGCCCACGAAGGACAATCTATGAGATTCTCATCTCCAATAAAGTACTCAGAAAGGCTGGAAGTGGTACTGTGGCTCAAATGGTAGAACACTAGCCTTGAGCAGAAGAAGCTTAGGGACAGCATTCAAGGCCCTGAGTTCAAGCCCCTGGAACAGCCAAAAAGAAAATGGGTTTATACTGTATAAATGGTTGTGTGCAGTCTCAGTGCATTGGCTCTGTCTCCTAACCATTTTTGCTCAAGATTGGTGCTCTACCACTTGAGCCATAATTTCACTTTTGATTTTTGATGGTTAATTGGAGATAAGAGTCTTAAAGACTTTCCTGCTAGAATTAAAATTGTGAGTCACTGGTACCCAGCTGTATACATGCTTTTGTACATTCATGAATTACTGTTGTTGTTGTTTTAAATAATATTTTAAAATATCTTAGAGTCTAATTTTCAAAACATGATTTAAGAAATGACTACATTACATGCAGTTGTTTGGTTTTAGCATGACTTATATAACTATTTCTACAGATTTAAATATTTTGACTAAGTTCTAGTATTTTACTATATATAAGTAATGCTGTGATGGTTATTCATTTATTCATACATTCATAGGCAATCTGTGATGATTTTCCTTGACTTCCCAGCAATAGAATATTTTCAGTTTTTGAACTGTTTTTAGTTTCTAGCCAAATTGCTCCAGAAAAAGTATACCAGTTTATACCACAGCCAACTTGTATAAATGAATGCATTCACAGTTTCAAAAGACTTATTGAGAGGTAACACTCAACTAAAGCAAATTCAAGGAAGAAGATTGTCTTTTCCTATATATCTATAACAAATAAAAGATGGGGAGGGAAGGGATGATAGGGGAAAAGCAAAGAAGGATGTAACAATGCTCAATAGGAAATGGATTCATTACCTTGCTCATGTAACTGTAACCCTTCTGTACAGTATCTTTACAAAAAATATAAAGAAAAAAACAAAAGAGAGCTGTGTGTGGTGGTGCATATATACCTGTAACCTCAGCATTCAGGAGGCTGAGGCAAGAGAATCATAAGTTTGAGGGCCAACTTGGGATGAACTGTGAAACATTATCTTGAAACCATCAAAATGACCAGGTATTGGTGGCGCATACCTGTAATCCTAGCTACTCAGGAGGGTGAGATCTGAGGATCACCATTTGAAGCCAGCCTGGGCAGGAAAGCCTGTGAGACTCTTAGCTCCAGTTATCTAACAACAACTAAAACAAAAAGCCAGAAATAGAGCTGTGGCTCAAGTACTAGCCTTGAGTGGAAAAGCTAAAGGACAGTGCCCCAGCCCAAGGTTCAAGCCCCATGGCTAAAACCAAAACAGCTGCAGCAGCAGCAGCAACAACAACAACAACACAAAAGTATACCAAAAACAACAACCAACAACAACACAAAAGTGTACCAAAACCAGCTAACCAAATAAATGCTGTTTATGATTCCCATTAACTGGCAATACTAGCTTTGATCATTTGCTTAATGTTATTATTTTGCTTCTCTTTCCCCTGTTAGGGCCTTGTTAGACAAGCACTATGCCATTTGAGCTATTTTCACAGACTTTTTGTTTTTATTTTGTATTATTATTTTAAATATTAATTTATTTTATTGTTGATATAGGGTCTCACTGACCTAAAAGTTATGATATTCCTGCCTCTACTTCCTTAGGTATAGGCATGTACTACCATGCCTGGCTTTATTTTACCTTTTATAATTTTAAAAACACCTCTAATTTACTATACTGCCCAAATAAAAGAATAGCTGTTTTAAAATTCACTCAATGTGACACCAAAAATATATTCTCATAATTTTTATGAACGTTGTTATTTTCTCAGGGCTAGACATTTTGATTACTTCTAGTTCTTTATTGTTATTTGTAAAAGGAAACACTGACATGATACTTTTTGTTTTCTTCTGAGACCAAGGTCTTACTATGAAGTTCAAGCTAGCCTCAAACAAATACTGTGACTGGCTATATCTTTCTTTCTTTTTGTTAGTTATGGGGCTTGAACTCTGGACCTGGGCTCTGTCCCTGAGCTCTTCAGCTCAAGGCTAGTGCTCTACCACTTGAGCCACAGCATCACTTCCAGTTTTTCTGGTAGTTAATTAGATAGGAGTCTCACAGACTTTCCTGCCAGGGTTGGCTTTGAACCATGATCCTCAGATCTCAGCCTTCTGAGTAGCTAGGATTACTGACATGAGCCACCTGCACCCAGCTATAAGTGTATTAAAAATAATTTTATTGTTGTTATTAAAATTGTACAGAGACACTACCATTTCTTAAGTCAGGTAATGAGTACATTTTTTTGACAGTCACCCCTTTTTTTAACTGCCCCCCCCATATCCCCTCCCAACCTTGCCCACAGATACATGTACACTGAATAGCACGTTTACATTTGTGTGTTCTTCTTTCCTCTTTCCCTTTCTGTACCCGTAAGTACATTTTTATGTAAATTTAGGATATTTTGGGGGTGCTGGTCCTGGGGCTTGAACTCAAGGCTTTGACTCTGTCCTGAGCTTTTTTCGCTAAAGACTAGCTCCTTGAACCACAATGTACCCCCAGTTGTTTGTTTGTTTGTTTTTGGTAGTTAATTGGAAATAAGAATCTCACAGGCTTTCCTGCCTGGGCTGGCTTTGAACTGATCCTCAGATCTCAGACTCCTGAATACCTAGGTTTACAGGTGTGAGCCAGCAGCACCCAGAAAAATTCAGGATTTTTTTTTTTGGTCGGTCATGGGGCTTGAACTCTGGGCTAGACTCTTTTGTTTTGCTCTTAAGACAGAGTCATAGTGTGTTACCAAAGCTCAAACATGTGCACTTAAGCCATCCTGTCTCTGTCTCCCAGGAGCTGGGACCACAGGCTTGGATATAGCACGGACTCTTTTTTTCATATATATATATATATATATATATATATGTATATATATATACATACATAATTTAAAATAGAAT
This sequence comes from Dipodomys ordii, assembly GCF_000151885.1. NCBI lineage: Eukaryota > Metazoa > Chordata > Mammalia > Rodentia > Heteromyidae > Dipodomys > Dipodomys ordii. The sequence goes on along the minus strand of NW_012267399.1, from coordinate 716,727 downwards.
ACATAATACTATAAAGGAGTTTTATTGTGATAATTCCGTAGATGTACTCAGTGTACTTTGAACAAGTTCTCTCTCCTCTATTTTAGTCTTTTAACTTTCCCTTCCTCCACTGGCCTTTTTCTAATAGTGTTTGGTTGGTTTTATTATGCTGTCTTCATATATATATATATATATATATATGATGTATAATTCATATATTAATATATACACATTATACTTCAATCTTCTTTACCTCCTTTTTTTCTTCCCCCAGTATTCTCTTTTCATACATGTAGCCAGGAAAGAATGGTTCATACCTGTATTCCAAGCTGCTCTGGAGTCAGAGATTAGAAGGATCTCTCTTGGAGGCAAACCTAGGAAACAAGTTAGCAAAACCCTCCTTTCAACAAATAAACTGGCACAGTGGCATCAGCTATGTGGGAGAAATAAGTAGGAAAATTTCTGTCTAAGGCCAGTGGGCACAAAGAGAAATATATCTGAAAAATAGCCTAATGAATAAAAGGGGAGTGGTGGCTAGTGGTGTGGCTTAAGAGGTACAGCATTTGGCTAGCAAATGCCGAGCCCTGAGTGCACTGATGATTTTACTATGATGGTTGACAAGTTGTGATTTTTCTACTGTTATTGCTTCTACATTCATTACTTGGCTTTCTACAATAAGAGAAAATTATCCTTCCCTCATATTCTCTCTTTCTCTCTCTTTATATCAATATAGATTCATGGCTTATTCATTTCATTTAGCTATAATCCTATGATTATTTCCATGTTTAGATGGTCCTAGGATTGGCCACTGAGAGTTTAACTTAATGTTTTTTCTTCCATATTCTGGTAAATCTGTTAAGACTTAACCTTCAGTGGGACAATTCTGTCCTACGAATTTGTCCTTAGTAGGCTCATCTTGTCCTTTTCCTGTCTGACTCCTGAAACAAATCATTTTTTCTGAGAAGCCCATTTCCTTTTGGTGGGAACTGATATAGACCAAGATTGGGGCAATGATGTGCTCCTTACTTCACTGCTTTCAAGGTTCTTGTGAGGTGACAATAATTTGGTTTAAAAAATAAAAACCTAAGTGCGTGCGTGCATGAGCGCATGCACACATATACACGCACACATATAGTATATATGTATGCAGTAGATCTTAGGTATCTGTAGGTATATGGCTTCAAGAATATTACCCTTGGTACAGGTGGACCCATTGCAACAATGAGATGTACAAGTCGTTATGTCGAAAAAGAACTTTACAACTTTGTGGGGGGAGGGAGCCGGGAGGATTGGGTGGGGCTCGGGAGGAGGATGGGAAAGGATGGGAAGGGGAAACAAAGGAGGAAGCTACAATGCTTGATAAGAAATGTACTCATGGGCTGGGAAGGTGGCTCAGTGGTAGAGCGCTTGCCTTGCAAGCCTGAGGCCCTGGGTTCGATTCCTCAGCACCACATAAGCAAAAAGAAAAAAGCCAGAAGTGGCACTGTGGCTCAAGTGGTAGAGCGCTAGCCTTGAGCTGAAGAGCTGAGGGACAGCGTTCAGGCCCCACAACCGGACCCCCCCCCCAAAAAAAAAGAATATTGCCCTTGGGGAGAAACCAGAAGTGCTCAGAATACTTAGAGTTTAAACCACAGCTTAGAACATATATTTTAAAAACTACACTTGGTCAAACCTACATGAAAACTGAGCACTGCTGGCTCATGCCTGTGATCCTAGCTATTCATGAGGCTGAGATCTGAGGTTCACCGTTCAAAACCAGCTTACCAGCTTGGACAGACAAACCCAAAAAACTAATTTCCAATTAACCAGCAAAATGCTAGAAGTAGAAGTATTTTCAAGTGGCTGAGTACCAGCACTGAGCAAAAAAAAAAAAAAGGCTAAGCTAGAGCACAAGGTCTTGAGTTCAAGCTCTGGTACCAGTGCAAACAAAACAAGATGGCATGGAATAATTGGGCAAATAACCAGGCTTACTTATATACATGTATATATGATTTGTCTACGTAAACCCACCTATATACTTTATATTCAGTTTTGTAGATCTATGAAGAATGTGTTAAAATTCATGAATTCATATTGAAATCTTCAACTTTGACATTACATTCTATCATTTGCTTTTTCTATATTTTATGTGAAATCAAACTCTCATTTTTCCACAAATATATTAAACTTGTTTCCTCAATCTTTGAAAAGGTTCAGAATTGCTGATCCATGTTTCTACAAAATGATTCAATATTTGTTTAGATTTAGATCTCGTTTTTGTTGGTCATGGCACCTGAACTCTGGGCCTGGGCGCTGTACCTCAGCTCTTCAGCTCAAGGCTAGTGCTCTACCACTTGAGCCACAGTGCCACCTCTGGGTTTTCCTGTGTATGTGGTGCTGAAGAATTGAATCCAGGGCCTCATGCATGCAAGGCACCTTAAGCCACCTTCCCAGCCCAGATTTTGATGTTTTTAACCTGAGGACATAGAGTCCAAATACTGTGATCAAAGGTTTCTTGGATTAGTTTTCTTTTTTTAGTCTCCAACCCCTTGCGTGGAGTACCTTATTCATTTAAAATAAAAGTACTATTTATTTGTTTTTGGTTTTGTATTCAAATTTGGAGACTTCTCTGTCGTTATGAATTTTTTGTATGTGGTAAAGAAGTTTAGGCAGACCTTTTAACACGTGAGCCATGCATTCAGCCCTAGGATTTTTTTTTGTATGTTAACATTAACATATTTAAATTTTTTAAAAGAAGTCTTATTTCTCTAACCACACTCTGTCCTTTCCACACAGTTCTCAGCCTTGGTCTTTAGTATCTAATCATATTAGTTTTCCATCTTATTTTCTCCTTTTGCTCAAGTGAGTATATAAATGTTCGTTTTCTTATTCCTCTCTTTCTTACCAAAAAAGTATATTACAAATACATTCTTGCACTTGACTAATCAAGTATTTTAAAATTTAATCAGAATGTTAAAGTTGAGTAAGACCTTATTGTCATATTTCTAAGACTATTCTTTCTTCGTTTTCTTTTTCTTTTAGACATTGGATCAGCAACAGCTCTTCACAGAAGAAGAACTGAAAGAATATGAAAATATTATTGCTTTGCAAGAAAATGAACTTAAGAAGAAGGCAGATGATCTTCAGAAACAAAGAGAAGAGCTACAACGTCAGCACGACCAGCTTGAGGCTCAGAAGCAGGAATATCACCAGGTGGCATACTGTAAAAGGATTGTGGCATTAAAACGAATGTTAGGGGCTTGCTGAGATGGTGGGTATTTTTACTGCCAGATACTAGGAAGGCTGAGGTAAGAGGATTGCTTTGTGACCAGGAGCATGAGACCAATTTGCACAATGGAGCAAGACCAGGTTGAAGTAGGAGAAGGAGTGGGGAGAGGAAGAAGAGGGGTAGGAAAGAAGAAAAAGAAGAGGGAGAAGAAAGAGGAGGAGGAGGAAGTAAGAAGAAGAGGAAGAGGAAGAGGAAGAAAAAGAAAGAAGGCAGGCAAGCACTTATGGCTCATGTCTGTAGTCATAGCTACTCAGAAGGCTGAGATCTGAGGATCAGTCTGAAGCCAGCCCAGGCAGAAAAGTCTGTTAGACTCTTATCTCCAATTAGTCAGCAAGAAGCTGGAAGTGGTAGAATGTAAGTCTTGAGTGAAAAAACTAAGAGTGTTTAGGCCCCGAATTCTAGTCTTAGTACTGGTGTGTATACATGCATACACACCCTCCCCTCTCCCACCTGGCCATGCACACACAGAAGAAGAGAAGAAAAAAGAAAGTTACAAGAACAAAAAAAAAAGTTAGGAGCTGGGAATGTAGCTCTGTAGCAGCACATTCTTTACCTCAGAGAGGCCCTGTGTTTGACCTCTTTAACACATTAGAAAAACAAGAGCAAAAATCAGATGTTCAGTGCTCTGTTGAAACCTGTGTTTTATAGTATAATATTTGAATGTGTTTAGTAGCTATCTTATTTTAAAGTTTATTACTTTAAAAATGTTGTTTTGTTACAGTATTTGCTCCCAGGCTGGGTCCTTTTTCCCTCTCAGAGTTGTAGAACCAATAACTAGACCTAGCACCAACTTGGCCCATTTTAGAAATGGGAGATAGACACTCATGTGAACTTCTCAACCCTTGGGTGTTTGGAGCACTGTAGAAACAAGAGTAAAAGAAATGAAGAGGCGGGATAGGCTAATAAGGATGGTGAATATTCATGTATTTCTGAGAATGGGCAGAGATTTTCCAGGAATTTAGGTACCAGCTCTTTCCTAGTAAGGCTCTTTCTAGTTCTTGCCTTGGCAGCTGTCACCTACCTTGGCGCTGGAGGGTGTGTCATGTAGCATGCAGATGAGAGTAAAGTGAAGTTATAATGATCTAGCAGATACCTTAGATCTAATCAGTTTCAGTTAGCAGCTCAACTGAAGAGGTGATTTGTGATCTACAGACATCCTGTCCTCAAAATTAAGAGAGATTAGGAAGGAGTAAAACTTCAGCTATGGCAGTACTCAGGCTATGGTTTGTAGAATATGAATCTAAATTTTAGCACTTAAATATTTGGAAAGTTATGTTCAGTTTATTGTGTTTTGTCAAAGGTGACATAGGTCATAGGATATCAAATACGATTTAAAGTTTTCCTTTCTCATTCATCAGGCAGTACAGCAGCTTGAACAAAAAAAATTCCAACAAGGAATTGCTCCATCAGGACCAAATGGAGAACTGAAGTTCGAGCCACGTATGTATTATTTGTTTAGGAAATTAAAGAGTTATATATTGATATCCATATTTATTTTAAATTTAGTGTAATTTTTGATCATTAGGATTTGTTCTTTTCTATACATTTTTAGAAATAAAGAAATTTTCATTATAGAAAAATGAAAAGTCTTCCAAGTTTTTTGTATCAGCATTTTTCAAATGCTATATGATTTAATAATTAGATTTATGGTGCCATAGTTTATTTCAATATCATTCATAGTTCTTTCTCATCAATTCTATTGATCTTATCAGCAAACATGGTTTTAATTGTACTGATTAGCTAATCATATTTTTCAAATAAACACTCCATATATCTGTAAATAAAAGAACATTTAGAATAAAGAATGATATGTTTAAAATGATATCATATTTCTTTTTAACAGATGTTTAAAATTTCGAAGTCCACAAGAACTTGGAAGAAAATTGTTAACATCTGTTTGGTCTTTTTACCTTTTCCCTTCTCTCTGCTCAATAAATATTTTAAAGCATATTTGGACTAAAGAGAGATACCTCTAAAATGAAAGCACAATTTTTTGGATGCATATATTTGAGAATTGGAATCTACTAGACTAAGAAGAAAACAAGCACACTCATACCTCCCTTCTTTCTTCTTTAGTCATTTAACTGGCCTTCTGCCTTCATTTAATGAGACTATCATTAACTAAGTGAGAAAGCCCTGCCTGTGGGCTTTAAATTAAATTGCTCTCACTTGTAAAGATAGATACTCTTTTATGGGTGCTTATCATCTTCTTCTTCAGTGTTTCTCTCTTTGATATTCACAGTTATTCTGAAAAGGTCGTTGTGTTCCCCAATGTTTCCTAGTAACTTTTGCCCATTTTTAGCAACCTTATCCTGTAGAAACTTCTCAGCTGAACAGTCTTCATTATTCAGACCATTTTAAACTCATATTTTCACTGGATGCTTTGTCATTTAAAATTAGGTTCCACTACATGTCACAGAAAAACCAAAGATTATAGTGGTTCCAACTAAATAGAAATGTGTCCTTCTTCCAGGAAAGAAGTCTAGAGTAGGTGGATTTTGATCTTCAAGAACTTTAGCCAGGAGGGTTCAGCCTTGCTGCTGGAGGCAGGGAAAGGGCAAAGTTAACTTTCTCAAGTTAATTTTCCCAAACTGGCATCACATGGATTTACATCCCTTTGGCCAGATCTGAGTCATGTGGCTAACAACTAGCTGCAGTGGAACTGATAAATTCACCTGACAAATAATGTAGTAGGGCCAACATAAAGTTAGAATGTGTTTACTAAAGAGGAAGGAAGGAGCATTTGGTAGGCACTTTTCAGTCTTAATCACCTTATTGGCTACCTGAGTCTCTATGTACATTCTACTTCTAAGACAGAGAAACTGCCTGAAATCCAATGTACTATTACATATTAGCTCCAAGACCTCTGTCAGGTTATGACATGATTTCTTGTGTCTGACCACTACAAAGTGAAGGGCAAATTTTCTGCCCCAAGAGCATAATATGTAGATTCAAGAAAATAGCTATAAAATAGACATTTTAGAAAAGAGAATTAGAAACATAGCAGTGGCTGATCCTTCCCAGTTAGAAAGTATTGCTTTCTAAAAATAGTTTCTCTGATACACTCTATGAAAATCTTGTTTGGTTTGCTCATCACATAACTCTTGATTCACCATTTTGAGAGGCATTCCCTTATAGAATGCACTCAGGGGCCTTTGGCCTTATCCTAAAAGAGTTTTTATTATCCATGAATTTTCAGGGTCATATTGAATCAACATTGGAGAGGATACTGTTCTTGGATAGGGAACAATCTTAGGAGTTTACTTCCTATTATTACAGATTGTCTTAGCTAGCTGCCAGCTACAAACTGCTGCATGCTAGATTCAGGTGGTTATTGTTTAGGGTTATTTTTGGTGGGGGACAACAAATGAGTTTCTAAAATCTTACTAAGTTTCTGATTTTAAAAACTTCTTTACTCATTTCCTTGTGCAATCACAGTTGAAGATGGTTTTTATATAGTTAAAAAACATCTTTTAAAGAAAGAATTTCATCTTGTACTTGCTGATGTCTTTGTCCTCTTTATTCCCTTGGGTCTTACCTACTGGACAGCCTTTTTGACTGTAAGCTTTGGTAGGACAGCAGTGGTCTAAATCTGATCTTTTCCCTTATTATGGTTCCTATTAGCAGAAAATTCTTAAGGCAGGGTTCTTGAAAATCAAAAAAGCTTCCTCAGTTGAGGAAGAGCCTTTGCTTATAGAGCCTTTACTTAGAGCCTTTACTTGCAGTGGTTTGTTTGGAGTGCATTTAGTTCTTCAGGTCTTCAGGTTTGGGTCTTTCTCAATTGCTACTGTAGACAGACAGCAGTTCCCACACAGCACAGTTGTATTCTTTCGCAACTCTGTGGATTTGTTAATCTCAGCCCAAGTCACATTTATTTTATATGACTCACTATACAAGGCAAGGAACAGCCAGCATAGGCTAGCAATCTGATGTTCTACCACTACTTTCTCTGATATTCACAGTTAGTTGGAGATATCATTGCCAAAAGCCCTCTTTCTTCATTTCTCCTCCTACCACTTTTCTTTTTCTGGTACTAGGATTTGAACCCAGAATTTCCCCCCTGCTAAGCATGCAGTCTACTACTGACTTGCATTCCCAATGTCCTTCCTTTTGTTTTTTGTTGTTGTTGTAGTTGGTCGTGGGGCCTGAACTCTGGGCCTGGGCGCTGTCCCTCAGCACTTCAGCTCAATGCTAGCACTCCACCACTGGAGCCACAGTGCCACTTCCAGGCTTTTCTACTTATGTGGTGCTAAGGAATTGACCCCAGGACCTCATGCATACAAGGCAAGCGCTCCACCACTGAGCCACCTTCCCAGCCCCTGTTCTTCCTCTTTGCTATCAAGTTTTGTGTAGGTCAAGATTCTTGATTGGAGGTAGAGGGATCTTCTTTAAGAAGGCTTTTCTGTTTCTTTAAGCAGAAAATAGATTGAATAAAGAATATTGAGAGCTCAAAGAATCTTTGCTAGATTTTGTTTTAGAATTCTTCTGAAGAAACCAATGTAGGCTGACCTTCCAGGAACTCCTTTACAAGAGTTGGCTGCCAGAAGAACTGCTTTTGCAGCAATCAACAATGAAGCTGCTGGCTGGATGAGGAAGTGCTAAACAACAGCCAGCTCCAGAAACACACCACCTCTGCTGTGCTCTGCCAGCAAAAATGACACCTCATTTTCTGCCTACATCCCTATCTAACTATGCTGAGCAAAAGTCTCAGGTGAGTATACCTGAGTGCTTGGACCAGTTGACTTGAAACCCAGCCTGTGTGAGGAGGGTGGGAATTGCAGTGTTAACAGGAATGCATGTTAAAAGCTTTAGAACCAAGCAGTCTACTTATTATAGTTTTACATTGTTTCCCTTAGCATTGATGTCTATTTCACACTGGTTACTTGTGGTTCACATCTGTTATTCTAGCTACTCAAGGCCCGGGCAGGAAAGTCTTTGAGATTTCTTATTTCCAAATACCAGCAAAAAGCCACAACTAGAGCTGTAGCTCAAGTGGTAGAGCACTGGTGAGAAAAGCCAAGTAAGAGTGTAAGGCCTTGAGTTCAAGTCCCAGTACCTGCACAAAAGACGTAGTAGTTGCTATTTTGAGAGTGGTTTGATTTTCTTTTTGGCGCCAGTAGTGGGGTTATGACCTCAGAGCCTGGGCGTTGTTCCTGAACTTTTGTGCTCAAGATTGGCACTCTATGACTTTAGCCACACCTCCACTTCTGGCTTTTTGGTGATTAATTGGAGATAAGAGTCTCATGGACTTTCCTGTCTAAACTGGCTTTGAACCGTGATCCTCAGATCTCAGCCTCCTGAGGAACAAGGATTACAGGCGTGGGCCACCAGTGCCCTGTAATAAAGATGATTTTTAAGACAGGTTAGCTAATAAAAGAGTGGGGAAGAAAGATCCTTGGGGTGAAATTTTGAGCAAATTATGGCTTAAATTTTGATCTTTGTCTTATAGCTTCCCTGAGCAATCAAGAGTAAACTCACAGAGACCCAGTTACATGATGAGCTTCATAGTGTTTATTGAAGATTTTTATCCCTGAAGAACCTAATAGAAAAGGCCTCCTTTGACCTCAACTGAATACTTTTTTCACCTCATCACTGCTTGTTGAAATTACAGACTGAGGCATATTTAAGTAAAATGCAAAGTTTGCTGTCTTTGTTCTTTGTAAGTGATATTGTAAGAAGACCATCACAACTATCTGTTTTGAGGGTGTAATGTTTGAGGGAAGTTGTATCTTCCCTTTGCTTTTATTAAAATATATATTAGCAGGATTCAAATCTTTCCCTACCCTACTTTTAAGCTTGTTTCCTAAATGAGTAGTTATCTATGGATCCGAAACCATGTCTTAGAAAATCTAAGAACTGAGCCAGAACAAACAGTAGCAGCAAGAACTGAAAACCTCAGACAGTATTGTAAAATCTGGATCTAGAATTTCCAGCACTGCCAGCTGCTTATCAAGACAGCAAAATAAAACCAGTGACATGATTTTAGGAACTGCGAGTTTTTCAATATTACCTATTGCATTATGTTGGAAAATACAACTACATTTGTTGTTTATAGCTGATTATAATTTTCATTGCAGTTTTGAAGCTTTACAGTTTTCTTTTTTCTTTTTGGTCGGTTGTGAGCTTTTTTGTGCTTAAGGCTAATGCTCTACCTCTTGAGCCACAGTACCACTTCCAGCTTTTTCTGAATAGTTTATTTGACATAAGAGTCTCATAGACTTTCCTGCCCAGGCTGGCTTTGAACTGTCATCCTCAGATCTCAGCCTCCTGAGTAGCTGGGATTACAGGCATGAGCCACTGGTACCCAGCTTCTTTCTAGTAGTTTTGAGATTATTCCTGAAGGAGGCCATTGTCAATATAAAAGCTGTCACTTTAGAAATAGACTTCTAGCCGGGTACCAGTGGCTCATATCCATAATCCCAGTTATTCAAGAGGCTGAAATCTGAGGATCAAAATTCAAAGCCAGCCTGGACAGGAAAGTCTGTGAGTTCCTTATCTCCAATGAACCAGCAAAAAGTTGGAAGTAGAGATATGGCTCAAGAGATAGATCATCAGCCTTGAGTGGAAAAAACCCAGACACTGAATTCAAGATGTAGTGCACGCACACATGCACGTGTAGACATCTGTTATTTTGAACTCTAGGACTGGTGTTTTAGTTTTTTGGGTTAGATGCCATCAGAAAAAATATTAGGCATGGTGTGTTGATATATTACAAATATTTGTGTGTATTGTTGTAATCCTGAGGGCTACACCTTATGGAATAGGCACACAAGAAGAATGGAAAATGGAATATAGAAATACATAGAGAGGTCTGGGAATGTGGGCTGGGCTTAGTGGTACAGTGCTTGCCTAGCATGCCTGAAGCCCTGGGTTCAATTCTTCAGTACCACATAAACAGAAAAAGCCAGAAGTGGTGCTGTAAATCAAGTGGTAGAGCACCAGCCTTGAGCAAAAGAAGCTCAGGGACAGCACCCACGCCTTGAGTTCAAGTCCCAGGACTGGCAAAACAAAAACATAGAGAGGTAGTTTCTGGAATGCGCTATGCACCCCAGTTGTTGGTTAGGGCATTCCTGTAGAATAGGTAAGCCTCTCTGGAATGTGTTGTCCTGGTATTTTGTCTTGGGGATGATTCAGCTGTAGCTGGGTGTGGTGCCCTACCCGGCTGATATTGGGGAGATAGCCTCATTTGTTTTGTTTTGTTCTTCTGGAAAGGGGAGCAGGAGTGCTCCCAGAATTGCTTTTGGAGATAAAAATGTAAGTTGTCTAAAGTAGTTAGGTCAGTGTCTAAGATGTCAGCTTTTTTTTTTTTTGCCCTCCCTCCACGTATGAGTTTCTCTCTGTTTTTCTGTATCCAATTTCTTCTGCTTATTCATGATTCCTCGCAAAGCTCCTTACTGCCTTTTTCTGTTGATTTGCTTCAGAAGTTTCAGGAACAGAGGAGTTTTTGGAACTCATGGGTGAAAACCAAATGTCCTTTTTATTGGGAGGAATCTGGATTTTTCTTGACTAGTGTTCCAGTGTAATATAAACCTTTTCAAACAATCCTAGATTGAGAATAAAGGATATAGTATTCTGTATCCTGTCACATTTTGGTGACACTGCTTATAATCCCAGCTACTCAGAAGGCTGAAATCTGAGGATCTTGGTTTGAAGTCCTAAATATACATTTTGATTGCTATCAGTCATATGTTTGTTATACAGTAATTCACTCTTGAGATACAAAGAAGCCAGATTTTGAGAGGTCAAATCCAGAGTCTTTATTAGAAAGCCAGCAGCTGCTAGCAGACATATGTCCCCCTCCAAAAGAACTTTTAGCCTTGATTGCACTTAATACTGTTAGGAAACTGAGCCATGAGGGTAGTAAAGAAAGAACAGAAAAACAATTTCAAATCAGATCACCTCTAATGGAGAGTTGCAGAGGGATGCCATGGTGACCTGAGAAGAGTCAGGAGACAGGAGACATGGCACAAAATGGCAGCTGAGGTACTGAGGCCTAAATAGGGTCATGGTTAGGGGCAGGGTCACAGAGCACTGGAGAGTTTAAAGAATCTTGCTAGTTCATGGTACAGGTCTGGCAGGTTTAGTATGCATTGTTCCAGTCCCTGCCCTGGCCTCTAGGAATTTGGGTGCATAATATCACCTGAGAGTGGGCTTAGGATTTCATTTCTATGAGTGTTTGGAAAGGCCTTCATCCATCAAGATGCCAAGATAGCCGGGTGCCTGTGGCTCACGCCTGTAATCCTAGCTACTCAGGAGGCTGAGATCTGAGGATCGCAGTTCAAATCCAGCCCAGGGAGCAAAGTCTGTGAGACTGTTACCTCCAATAAACCACTAGAAAACCAGAAGTGGTGCTGTGGCTCAAGCGGTAGAGCGCTCACCTTGAGCTGAAGAACGCAGGAACAACGCCCAGGCCCAGAGTTCAAGCCCCACGACTGACAAAAAAAAAAAAAAAAAGCCAAGATACCTCCAGATAGACCAGTATCCACATATCATGTTGATAATAATGAACGCCCTCCAACAGCTGGTATGTCATCCAGTCTTTGACTACGTACTTTGTTCACCCATCCCTCCCCTCTTAGTAATTCTTGTTGCCATCAAAACTCTGCATTTCTTTAGAACCAAGTTTTGTTTAGTTTATAATCTAATGCAAAAGTAGGTTATAACTGGTTTGGAGTGATTTAAAAATGAAAGAGAAAAGATTCTATCTAGTCCTTTTGACCATCTCCTGTGAGTCATTGGTTATTAGCATGTTATTTCTATTTTAGTCCATTTTGAATGTTCAGTTTCATTGACATCAGAGTCAATGTGATTAAATTGGATCCCTATCCTTACTTTAGATTCTGGATGTGTGGGATATGAAACACATGTGCAGCTCTAGTCATGTATTCCTTTTGTACCATGTTGTTCTATCTACTTTGTGGTCCACTCGCTTTGTTACAGTGATTTAGGTTTGCTTTACTTTTAACTCCTTGAGAAGTTGCTATTACTACTTTCTAAATACTTCTTATTTAAGTGGGCATAGCTAATTTCTCTTTTTAAAAAACATATGTACCATGTCCTTTAATATTTTAAACCTTTAGGTGGAAATGTTTTTATTAAGCACAACCATTAAAACCTCTAATATCTTTGCATAGTGATTCCTTCTTGTTTTATAGCATTGAGCAATTAATCTTAGAAACCTGATACTTGTTAGGAAGGTTCTATAGACATAATCACTTGAAAGGATTTATACCTACACACACACACACACACACACACACACACACACACACCAGTGTTTGTGTAATATACAGGAAACATTTCCACTTAACAGGAAGATATACTGCCAGAAGCCATGATGATGGACAATGTAAACTACTGGATTGGAGGTTAGGATTCTGGCTGTTATTTTGACTTTTCCCCTCTTTGTAGAAAAAAAAAAAGCTTAGCAGTTATGATTGTGATTTTTTTTAAAACTTTTTTATTTTAAATAATATCAGTTTTAGGAGAAAAACACTTGCAAAAATAGGGCAAAGGACTTGCATTAGGTTCTACACTTAGCTCTCCCAAATATTGACATCTTACTATGTTACCCGAGGTAAGCTTCTTAAGATCAGAAAATTAACAGTTTTATAATCCTATCAACTACGAAGTTCTGAGATCAGCTGCCTTCAGACAGATCTCTAACCAAACCCATATCTGCATTGAAGCCCTGAACTTGGAGAAAGAACCCTAAAAGTCTGACAGATATAGACTGGACCCGGACACCACATCAATGACAGCCTTGGTCCCACGGCCGGACAACCAGCCTGTGCTCTACAAATGCCACTGCACTGGTGCAGCAGGGAGCTGACTCCAGGGAAGATAGATGGTAGATGGAAAGACAAGCCTGCAGCTGCCAAATTCTCTGATTAAATTTGTCAACTGACACCTACTACACCTACTGTACCTACTGTACTTGTGGGAGTGTAAACTTGTTCAACCACTCTGCAAAGCAGTATGGATGCTCCTCAAAAGATTACACATAGCTGGGCATTGGTAGCTCATGCCTGTAATCTTAGCTACTCTGTAGGCTAAGATCTGAGGATCACAGTTCAAAGCCAGTCCAATAAACCACCAGAATACTGGAAGTGGCGCGGTGGCTCAAGTGGTAGAGCACTTGCCTTGAGCTGAAGAGCTCAGGGACAGTGCCCAGACCCAGAATTCAAGCCCCACAACTGACCAAAAAACATACAAACAAACAAAAGACTATACATAGAGCTCCCCTATCACTCAGCAATCCCACTTCTGGGCATTTACCAAAATGATCAAACAAGGCCATACTAAAGCTACCAGCACAACTATGTTTATCACAGCATTATTCACTATAGCTAAGCTGTGGAACCAATCCAGATGCTCCTCAGTAGATGAATGGGTCAAGAAAATGTGGTGTATGCATATATATATTTATATATATATATTTATTTATATATATGCATATATATATTTATATATATATATAAAATTTTATGCTTTCATCAGAAAGGATGACATTTCCCCATTTGTAAGGAAATGGAAAGACTTGGAAAAAAATAATAAGTGAAGTAAGCCAGACCCAAAGAAACATAAGTCCCATGGTTTCCCCTATTTGCAATAATTAGTATACGTCTAGGATAATCTTAGCAGATGAGCAGAATAGCTCAATATCTATGTATGTATGACCATAAAATATGACGGTAAGCAAAATGAACTCCAAGACATGGACACAAAAGGTTTTTCTTTGTTTTTGTTGTTTTTAGTGTACTATGTGATTTTTTGTTTCTTTTGTATGTTCTTCCCCCTATGGTATATCCCCTGTGGTCACTGTATTTGATTTTGGTATCCTGGTATTGTATGTATGTTTATTTGAATTAGGGAAGGGAAGGGGAACAACAGAATGGTGAGACAAAGACAAGGGGGAACCAATGCAACAGCAATACACACAAGACAATATGTTGGAAATGATCTGTACAACTTGGGGGTAGGAGGTGGGGGGAGGGAAAGTAGGAGCAAATGAGGGAAGGGGTAACAAGTTTGACAAGAAATGTACTTATTACCTTACTTATGTAACTGTAACTCCTCTGTACATCACCTTGACAATAAAAAAAAATGAGAGCGACTGATATGGATTCAAGCCTTTATTGGGAAATGGACCTGCTGGGCTGCTTCAAGCAGGAATGGAGGCAGCAGCAGTGGACAGGTGTGAGCAGAATTTAAATGGAATTTTAGGAGGCAATTACCTGGGTAACATTACATAGACCATGGGAATTTGGGGGGGAAAAGTCAGTTCTGAGAGGGTATTACATGGGCTACAGGAATTGGGGGGAGAGACATTCCAAGAACGAGACTGTTGAACTGGGGTGGGAATTTGTATATCACATGAGGAAAGTGATACAGAATCAAGGAAAATAGAAATGTAACATTTTTTGTAAACAGGGTGGGGACTTAATCAGCAAGCTGACTCTGAGACCTTAGACCAACCCGTTGTATGCCTGTTCTGTGCTGGCATTTGCTAATTGCATTCTGTGAGGCTTTTCTCACTTCTTACAACCACAGTCATGGGAGGAAAAAAGTCACTTCTTAAGTTGCCCAAAGCTTTACAGAATGACGACAGACATTTGACTTGACTCCAAGGTCCATGTCTTTAATTATAGTCCTCTGAGGCATTTACCCTGCTCCTTGGGGACTGCCTTTTCCATCACCACTGAGCAGTACAATTATTACTACCTACCATGAAACAAACTACCAGAATTCCCATGCCTCAGTTTGAAGGTCTAGGATGCAAACTATGGTCAGCTTCCTGTGGTTAGGAAATCCAATGTCTATGTAATAACTTGTCATTTTGAGGCTCCTAGATAAACTTCTGGTTGTGTCTACTTAAGCTACACAGTTAATTATGAAATGGAATTGCTTTTTGTTTTATTTTTTTGCAATTCTGAGATCTAAACTCAGGGCTTTTTGCTTGCTAGGCAAGTGGTCTTCTATTGAGCTAAATCCCCCAATCCGTAGTCATGAACTCTAGAAAACTTGAAACCATGGAGAAATCTCAGGCTGCTTACAAGCTGATCTGTAGTATGTAGTCTCAGTTCCCAGAGGGCTAGAACAGTGCCCCATGTTTAAACCCTAGATTAAACAATTTATTTCTTCTGGCAATCCCCAGTTTGGAAGAGGCCTAAATACAACTTGATTATGATACTCCCACTTGCCACTGTGGCATCTACTAAGTAGGGTGCTAAGTAGGATCCTTCAGGGCAGGGACTTCAAGTCCCTAGATGACCAAGTGTTTGCCGAGTTCCTAACACCCAACACCTAACAATCAATACCAGAAAAATAATGTATTAATGCAGTCATTAATCAAATAAATTCTGACTTAACCTGTCATTTTCTTCTCACCTTTACAATTCCTTTACAGTGACCTTCTTGCCTAGCACTATACTTGGATACATCACAGGTTAAGGATGTGAGGGAGAAAATGAAATAGTGTAATAGAGTCAGTGAGAGAGCTGGGATGCATGGTACTGGGGCATGATGTCCACCTGGTTAAAGGCCACCCACTTAAAATAGTTCTGAATGATGCCGTTAAGTTAATTTTCACATTCACCTGGAGGTGGTAAAACTGAAAACCACGGAATGAACCGAATTCTAGGGTTTGCTTCAAAGGGTTATAGATTACATGTGGGCTAGGGCAGTTAAGGACCATAGCAAAAGCTTAGCTAAAGATTTCTGGAGATTTATTTGGGTGTTTGGTTTAAGATTTATTTTATTTAAGATTTTTTTTCCAGTTGCTTCTTTGACCCCATCAAATAACTTTATCCACACAAACATCCCTTAATTTACAAAGCCTCAGTCATTCATACAGTGTTCAAGGAACTTAAATATAATGTATCATATCAACCCAAATAAACCAAGTACAAAAAAAAAATCAGAGAGGCCAGATGCCAGTAGCTCACGCCTGTAATCCTAACTACTCAGGAGGCTGAGATCTGAGGATCTTGATTCAAAGCCAGCCTGGGAAGGAAAGTCCGTGAGACTCTTATCTCCAAGAAACCATTAGAAAACCGGAAGTGGAGCTGTGGCTTAAGCTGTAGAGTGCTCGCCTTGAGCTGAGGAGCTGAGGAACAGCGCCCAAGCCCAGAGTGCAAGCCCACAACCGACAAAAAACAACAAAAAAATCACACAAAGTTGTTCACAGGTAGGTCCTAGATTACCAGCTTCTGTGCAAAAAAAAGAAAAAAAGAAAAAAATAGATTGAGTATTTGAAACTAACCTTGCCTCGTTAAAAAACCTCCCTTATAACCAAATCTACCCAAGCAAGAGGCCACTGAAATGCCCTCCCCAGCGGAGGCCAAGAAGCTCCCAGGGCACAGGATTTCTTTAAAATGCCCCCAAATCAGTGTCTTTCCTCCTATGGTCTTGCCTGGGAAAAACATGTGTGTGTGTGTGTGTGTGTGTGTGTGTGTGTGTGCTCACGTGCACGCGCGTGCACGCTCTGTGCAACCCTGGAGGAGGAGTTTTCAGGCAGCTGAGGGTAGTGGGTTCATCCCTAAGTGGGAGCTGTGGATCCTGCCCCTCCCGCTAACAGCGTCTCCATACAGGAGTCCCTAAACAGCCGAGCGGGGGTAGGTGGGGCAGCAGAGGTAGAGGCAGAGGTGGAATCTGGGCTTTAGCCTCCCAAATCTGCTGGTCTGGAGAGCTGAATAATGACGTTGACTGTTTTGAGGTTGCTACATCTCGGAGTCCCAAGCAGCTAAAATCCTGGAGCTAACCAGACAGGTTTGGGCATGGCAAGGAGGAAGAGTCAAAGGAATGAATAACCAACCTAGAACAAGTCCCAACAGCACCCCAGAGAGAAGGAGAGGCTAGAGGTGCTCTTGAGGGAAGAGGGTAGTTAGGGTCCCCTCCTTAACAGATAGAGCCTGGCTCTTGCTTTTCCAAGTTCCCAAGATACCCCGAGGCTAAAACCCCCAATATCTAGCCTTCTAAGTTGTCATCTAAAACAGTAAAGCTTTATCCATTCCTATTTCATTTATGTATGTCACTTCATCCAATGGAAAAAATGTCACCCCAGAGGTATGGAACAGACCTGGGTATTAAGGACTCATAGTCATCATTGGAGCAGCCCGGGACTCCGTGTCTCCCTCCCCCACTCGCAAGCCACCCCTAAACACTCCCCGCCCTCCTGGTCTCAAATAGTCAGGTCACCGGGCTCCTCCACAGACAGAGTCACCTGGATGCTCGTGCATCCTGAAGGAAGAAGAGTGAAGAGGACTTCCTGGGCTTCTCAGAGGATCCCAGGCTTTGTAAACCCAAATGCACCTGTTGGACCGAGTGGTCTAAGAAACCTGCACACACATCTGTGGGCTGATGACCCCAAGGTGCTGCTGGTGTGTCCTGTGGAAAGTTGGGCTGGGCCTGGTTCTGTGGCATGGGCCCACCACAGGTGAGGAGGAAAGGAATGGAAGGGGGTTGGCAGTGGGGGCAACGGGGACTTGTTTGTGCCTCAGGCAGTCTCTGGTCTCTTGTGTATTTCTGCCACCTTGCCCTGACTGCATGGAAATGCCTGTTGTATCATGCTTTTGAATGTGGAGAAACCCCTGCCAATTATGGCTTACTGCAATCATTTGGTGCCTGATGGGACAGTCAGATATGCTTCTTGTGGGCTGCCAGGATAATTTTGTGTGTCCCATAAACATGTTAAAAAATATATCCAGGGGCTGGGAAGATGGCTTAGTGGTAGAGTGCTTGCCTTGCATGCAGGAGGCCCTGGGTTCAATTCCTCAGCACCACATAAGCAGAAAAAGCTGGAAGCAGCGCTGTGGCTCAAGTG
The DNA here is from genome assembly GCF_000151885.1 of Dipodomys ordii. NCBI lineage: Eukaryota > Metazoa > Chordata > Mammalia > Rodentia > Heteromyidae > Dipodomys > Dipodomys ordii. The sequence continues at coordinate 698,656 of NW_012267399.1, read as the reverse complement.
GTAGAGTGCTAGCCTTGAGCTGCAGAGCTGAGGGACAGCGCCTAAGCCCAGAGTTCAGGCCCCACAACTGACCAGGAAAAAAAAATTCAAGTAATCAGGTGCCGGTGGCTCATGACTGTAATCCTAGCTACTCATGAGGCTGAAATCTGAAGAGAGAAGTTCAAAGTCTGCCCAGACGGTTAAGTCCGTGAAACTCTTACTTCCAATTAACCATCAGGAGACCAGAAGTGGCGCTGTGGCTCTAAGTGGTAGTGCACTAGCCTTGAGCAGAAGGAGCTCAGGGACAGTGTCCAGGCCCTGAATTCAAGCCTTATGACACTGCCTGCCGCCCCCCCCCCAAAAAAAAAATCCAAGTGGCCCTGGTCAGAAAAAAGTTTCCTCATCTCTGCTGGAAGTTGGGACTGAAAAGGAAAATGATAGACGTTATGAGCTGTGTTGGAATCATAGACCTACAATCCTGTGTCATGCCATGAATTTATTGACTAAAGTTAACTTTAGTTTATGAACTAAAGCAATGGGCTGGGAAGATGGCTCAGCGGTAGAGCACTTGCCTTGCATGCCTGAGGCCCTGGGTTCCATTCCTCAGCACCACACAAGCAAAAACAAAAAAGCCGGAAGTGGTGCTGTGACTCAAGTGGTAGAGCACTAGCCTTGAGCTGAAGAGCTGAGGGACAGTGTCCAGGCCCAGAGTTCAGGTCCATGACCGGACCTCCCCCCCCAAAAAAAATGAACTAAAGCAATTTTGTTGGCAATAACTCGGTAAGTTCTAATGAGGTCATATGGGTGGTTGGCAACACAGATACTCTTTTTTTGTGTGTGTGAGTTGTGGGGCTTGAACTCTGGGCTTAGGCACTGTCCCTGTGCTCTTCAGCTCAAGGCGAGCACTCTACCACTTGAGCCACAGCGCCACTTCTGGGTTTCTAGTGGTTTATTGGAGATGGGAGTCTCACAGACTTTCCTGCCCACTTTGAACCATGATTCTTAGATCTCAGCCTCCTGAGTAGCTAGGATTACAGGCGTGAGCCATCAATGCCCAGCAACACAGGTATCTCTCTCTCTCTCTCTCTCTCTCTCTCTCTCTCTCTCTTTCTCTCTCTCTTGTTGGTCATGGGGCTTGAACTCTGGGCCTTGAACCTGTCCCTCAGTTCTTCAGCTCAAGGTTAGCCATAACACCACTTCTGGTTTTCTGTTGGTTAATTGGAGATATAATCTCATGGTCTTTCCTGCCTGGGCTGGCTTTGAACTATGATCCTCAGATCTCAGCCTCCTGAGTAGCTAGGAGCTAGTACAGGCATAAGCCACAGGCCCCCGGGTCTTTTATCCCAATGACTATTATCAACTCTCAGATCACAAATTACATTGTGTAAGGTATATTAAGTAGGTAGGTTTCATTAGGTAGCCAATTAAGAGAACGCACTATTCAGGCAGGAAAAGAAGTTTATTTACTGAACAGCTGCTACCCCCCTCCCCATGGCCCAAAAGGGGAGACCCCTTACCCTCAGGCCAGGACTTATCTAGGCCAGTGACAGGAAGAGGTGTGGCCAGGTGGGGAAAGGTGTGGCCACACTGGATCGGATATGAACTCAGGGCCTTGGACCCTCCAAGATCAATTAATTGGGAGGCAGGTGATGAGGTGGCCCAGGAGGTGACCTAGCAGGAGGGGGAGGTGACTGTTTCCAGATACTGGGTCAAGAGGTAGGGAGGTGTCTGCACAGGGCCTGCATGGCCTGGGGACATCTTACACATTGTACATAATAATAGGTAGCGGATGCTATGGAAGGATTAAAGAGGTTGGGTTTTGAGGGCTGTGCAGAGGACACCGGAAGAGAGCTACTAGAAGTTGAAAGAAAATGGTCCATAGAAGAAAGGCTCCTTAGGGGATGAGTAAGCAGTTCTAGGATATTCACAGAAAGTTGTTCATTTAGAAGTGGGTAGGGAGGATGGAGAAAGAGAAAACCATAGAAGGGAGTCAATCTGATTTAAATATAATACATGTATGTATGAAATAGCATGGTATCATCTCTTTGAGCAATTAGTATGCACTTAAAACAATGAATAAGAGACTTGTATTTACTTCATCAAGAAATCACATTAAAAAACAGGCACTGGTGGCTCACACCTGAAATTTTAGTTACTCAGGAGGCTGAGATTTGAGGATTGCAGTTCAAAGCCAGTGTGGGCAGAAAAGTCTGTACAACTCTAATTTGCAATTCCCTGACACAAAGCCAAAAGTGGAGGTATAGCTTCAGTGGTAGCGTATCAGCCTTGGTTGAAAAAGCCAAATGAGACTTTGAGGTTCTGTGTTCAAGTCCTAGCACTGTCATATAGATACACAGACACACACACACAGACACACACACACACAATTGCACCCTGATTGTCTCACAAAAATAAAATTATGTAATGACAGTTCTCAGAAATAAGTGACCATTATTAAGTGACCATGACTTTCTGAAACCTATTAAATATTATCAGAAGAAATCTAAGAAGATTTAAATGGTAAATATATCCTGTCTTACTTTCTTTTTTAAAAATTTATTTATTTTATATTGTGAAAATACTGTACAGAGGTGTTACAATTACATGGGCAAGATAATGAGTACATTTCTTTTTTTTTTTTTTTTTGGGTGCGGTCGTGGGGCCTGAACTCTGGGCCTGGGCGCTGTCCCTCAGTTCTTCAGCTCAAGGCGAGTGCTTTACTACTTGAGCCGCAGTGCCACTTCCGGCTTTTTTCCTTTTTGCTTATGTGGTGCTGAGGAATTGAACCCAGGGCCTCAGGCATGCAAGGCAAGCGCTCTACCACCGAGCCACCTTCCCAGCCCATGAGTACATTTCTTATCAAGCATTGTAGCCTCCTCCTTTGTTTCCCCTTCCCATCCCTTCCCAGCCTCTCTCCGCCCCCCACCCAATCCTCCCCCCCCAAAGTTGTAAAGTTAGTTTTCGCCTGTCTTACTTTCATCAGGCAGTAATACTTGTTATTAAGGAGGCTGAGATCTAAAAGTTGAGATTCAAAGCCAGTCCAGGCAGGAAAGTCCAATTGACCACCAAAAAGCTAGAAATGAGGCTGTGGCGTAAGTGGTTGAGGACTAGCCTTGAGCAAAAAAGCCCAGGGACATCACCCGTGCTCTGAATTCAAGCCCCAGGACAGGCACATACACACAAAACAACAACAAAACAAAAGCAACATGTCATACATGGACTGAAAACTTAGCATTTTTTGTTTTGTTTTGTTGATCGCAGGGCTTAAACTCTGGGCCTGGGAGCTGTCCCCCAGTTTTTCAGCTCAGGGCAAGCGCTCTACCACAGTGCCACTCCCAGCCAAACTTTTTTGTGTATGTGGTGCTGAGGAATCAAACCCAGGGCCTCATACGCAAGGCTAGCACTCTACCACTGAGCCACTTTCCCAGCCTGAAAACTTAGCATTTTTAAGATATTACCCAAATTGATCTTCAGATTCAGTGCAATTCTGATCAGAACCTCAGTTGACGTCTTTATAGAAATCCACAAGGTGGTTCTTAAATGTACATGGCATTACATGGAACCTACAGCAGTCAAAACAAGCTTGAAAAAGAAAGAAAAAGATCTCATGTGGGTTAATAAGAAAGCTTTTGTATTAGGCCCTTCTCTGCCCACTCCAAGAAATGTTGATTACTTGCTAGTGTATGAGAGAACCAAGGATCTCATAACTGATGTCTCTTGTTGCCACAGGTTCCCTGGAAGTGCAGATGGCAGGGAAGACACAGACGGTGTTCCTGAATAACAACGTTACCATAGCCTGCATAATCCCTGGCTCTCTATCCCTGGACACCACAATGATGGGTATCAGGTGGTTTTATTCGAGTCAGACATCTAAATCAGAGAGCATGGTGTTTGAGTTTCATGGAGATAATCTAAAATCATCTAGACCCGGAGCCATGGTGTCTCCAACAGGGCTGAAGAAGGGTGACGCCTCACTACAGTTGCCTGTGGTCCAGTTGAGAGATGAGGGAGAATACCGATGTGAGGTGACAGTTACCCCTCAGAAGGCAGAAGGCACCATCTTGGTAAAAGTTGTGGGTAGGTACCTAAGGGCAATGCCCTGTAGTTCCCATGGTGCTGGAGCTTGGTGTGGCGCTGCAGATGGGTCAAGTACAGTACAGGGTTTAGAGTCTGAGTCTAGATGTGGGTTTTTATAAACAAATAGCCTTAAGTGAGTTCTCAATAACTGAATTTCAGTGCCCCTCTCATTTACCCAAAACAATATCTACCTAAATAGGGAAGAGTCTATGAAAAATGCAGGTGAAAAGCTTAGCATCATGCTCAGTCTGTTGCAGATATTTAAGAAGTAATAGCCGGGGCTGGGAAGGTGGCTCAGTGGTAGAGTGCTTGCCTTGCATGCATGAGGCCCTGGGTTCAATTCCTCAGTACCACATAAGCAGAAAAAGCAGGAAGTACTGTGGCTCAAGTGGTAGGGTGCTAGCCCTGTGCTGACAAGCTGAGGGACAGTGCCCAGTCCCAGAGTTCAGGCCCCATGGCCGACAAAAACAAAAACAACAAAAAAAGAAGTAATAGCCATAGTGGTTAAATAACTGTCCTGTTGTATGGACACTGGGTCTTCAATGAAGAAATAAAAGAAGCTGGCAAGGGAGAGAAGAGCTGGGATCTGGCTTCATAGATCAGAATTCGATTCCAGCTTTGCTATTTCCACACTGAATGATTGGGCCAACTGTGGAATATCTTTGGATCAGAACTTTCCCAAGATAATGTATGAAAATGTCCCACTAAGTGCCTCTTCTATGCTAGGGAGGTTCCCAGGGTAGGCTTATAACAGCTCTCAAATACATTTTGGGGGGAGACAAGTCTTACTATATAGTCCAGGGTGACCTCAAACTCATGATCCTGCTGACTCAGCTACCTGAGTGTTGGGATTATAGGTGTGCCCACCACATCCCATTCCAACATTTCTTTTATTGAGTTCTTCTTTATTCTGTTATAAAGTAGGGATGTATTTAGTGAATATATTATTTTCTAGGGATGCCATAACAAGATATTGCTAACTGATTGGCTTAACTAATATGTCTATTTTCTCACAATCCTGAAGACTAAAAGTCCAAGACCAAAGTGTCAGCAGGATATCTTCTGAAGCTTCCCTCCTTAGGCTGTCAGCTCCTAAGTACTTCTCATAGTCTTTCTTCTCTGAATGTATCTGTGTCCTGCTTCCTTTATTTGTATAAGCCCACTAGTTATAATAAATTAGGCTCCACACTGATGGCCTCATTTTAACTTAATTATTTCCCACTCCTGATACGATTTCCCCTATCATTAATATGGTATTTATATTGATTAATTATTACTAGGGCCTGTATTCAAATTTTCTTATTTTTACACACACACACACACACACACACACACACACACACACACACTTTTCTGTTTGGGGATCCCATCTGGAATATCACTTTACTTTTGTTATGTCTCCCTAGCTTCTTGGCTATGATAAATTTCTCATGTTTTCCTTGTTTTGATATTCTTGACAGCTTTGAGCAGTATTGGCTCAGTATGTGGTAGGATCCCACTCTATTTGGGTATCCATACTGTTTTTCTTGCTAGATTGGGGCTTTGATTTTTGGAGGATGATCACAGAGGTGAAGTAGTTTTCATCATATCCCATGAAATGGCATAATTTGTTGCCTTTTTTCTCCATTTTGGGTCTTTTTAGCTTCTTCTCCTTCCTTTCTTCCTTCCTTTCCTTCTTTCCTTCCTTCCTTCTTCCTTCTCCTTCTCCCTTCCTTCTTATTCCTCCTCCCCTTCTTTCCTTCCTCCTCCTCCTCCTCTTCCTCCTCTGCCTCCTCCTTCGTCTTCTTCTTCCTCTTCCTTCTTCTTCTTCCTTCTGTCTTCTTTCTTTTTGTTTTTCAGAGCCGAGGATAGAACCCAGGCCCTTGCACTTGCCAGGCAAGTGCTCTTCTGAGCTACCCCCCCAACCCCTGTAATTTGTGACATTGGTGTTGACCTTAAGCCCTAAGTGAAATTGAGTTTGTCTAGTCTCTTCACTGTGAAATTACTTTTTCCAGTTTACATTTTTGCTATATCCATATGGTAGTCTTTGAAAGGATGGTACTCTTTGCAGCCCACACTTAGAATGTAAGGAATTATCTCCTTTGAGATAGGATAGTTGCATATTTTTTGTGCCAATACCAACCTGTTTTTATTACTATGTCTTTATAGTATAATTTAAAGTTTGTACTGTGATATTTCCAGTGTTGCTGTTTTTACTCAATTGCTTTTGCTAGTTGGGAGTTTTTTATGCTTCCATATGAATTTTTGGATTGAGTTTTCAATTTCTGTGAAGAATGACGTGGGTAGGTATTACTTTGACTCTTTTGGCAGTATGATAGTTATTTTCATAATGCTGATTCTGCTGATCCATGAGCCTGGGAGGTCTTTCTGTCTTCTGGTGTCTTCTTCAATTTCTCTCTTCAGGATGTTATAGTTTTCATTGTAGAAGTTTTTCACTTCTTGATTAAGTTAATACCTAGATATTTTATTGTGTTTGAGACTACTGTGAATTGGATTGTTTCTTTCTCAGCCTGTTTATTGTTGGTGTACTGAAAAATAACTGATTTTTGAGTGTTGCCTTTGTATCCTGCTATGGTTCTAAAAGTGTTTTTTAGATATAGAAGTTTTTTGGTGGAGTCTGTGGGGTGTGTTAAATATAGGAAAATACCATCTGCAAATAGGGAAAATTTGACATCTTCTTTCCCTACTTGAATCTCTTTTATTTCTTTCTTCTGCCTTATTGTTCTGTCTAGGAATTTTAGCACCATATTAAATAGAGAAAGTGGATACCATTATCTTGTTTCTAAATGAATTTAGAGGGAATGTTGGCTATAAGTTTGTCATATATAGCCTTTATTAAGTTCAGATATGCCCTTTTTATTCTTGGCTTCTTTAGAATTTTTATTATAAAAGGATGCTGGACATACTTCATTGGATATTAATTTATCTCTGCATGGGAGATGTCTTTCTTTATTGATATATTAGCTCATTTATTTGTATCAACAAGAACTCTAAGTATTTATTTTGCAGTTTGGGCAATATGTGTTGGGTATAATCTGATACTATTCTATTAATATTTTTGCTCAGATCCAATGGGGCTTTCACTGAGCCCTAGGGAATCTTTCAGTTAGCAGGAATTATAGGCATGCACCACCACTCCCAGCTATTACTGGCTTTTAAAAGTTCTTTTTATGTGTTAGATACAGTATTTTTTTGTCTTTCCTGAGCTTTGAACTCTGGGCCTGGGCGCTGTCCCTTAGCTCTTCAGCTCAAGGTGAGCGCTCTACCACTTGAGCCACAGTGCCACTTCAGGCTTTTTTTGCTTATGTGGTGCTGAGGAATCGAACTCAGAGCCTCATGCATGCAAGGCAATCACTCTACCACTGAGTTACCTTCCCAGCCCCAAGTTTTAAATTTTTTAATCTCCCTGATGACTATTTAGTGGCTTTAAGAAGTTCTTAATCAAGTTCTTAATCAACTTATCAAGTTTTATTTTATAATTTATGCTTTGGCACCACTGTACTTAATTCTTTTTCTTTCTTTTTTTCTCCTTTTTGGTGTGGCTGGGATCAAACCTAGGGTTTCATGCATGCAAGACAAAGTCTACCACTGAGCTATGTCCCAGCTCCGGCATTATATTTTAAAACACATGACTAAATTCACAGCCATCTAGATTTTTTTCTATGTTACCTTCTAGATATTTTATTGCTCCATTTAGGTCTGTGATTCATTCTGAGTTAATTTTTATGAGGTATAATGTCTCTGTCTAAATTTTTTGTGTGTTTATTTCGTATGGATAGATGTCCAATAATTCTAGCATCATTTGTTTTTTTTTAAGACTTTTTCTATTGAATTGGTTTTACTTCTTTTTCTTAATAAGTTTTTTATTGTGAAAATACTGTACAGAGGGGTTACAGTTACATGAGCAAGGTAATGAGTACATTTCTTATCCAGCATTGTTGCCTCCTCCTTTGGTTTTCCCCTACCATCCTGTCCCTCCTCAACAACTCCCCCCCACACAAAGTTCATTTTTCAACATTGAATTGCTTTTATTTCTTTGTCAAATATTAGTGGCTTATATTTGTGTGTGCCTGTTTCTGGGCCTCTTGTTCTGTCCCATTGATCTCTTGGTCTATTCTTTCACCACTACCACAGTTTCTATTTAAGGATACTTCCTAGGAGATGTTTCCACTTTTGAGTATATCCAAAACTACTAGACCCTATGTTTACATGGCTCTACCCACTTGCAGTAAAAATTGGCGATGTAACTTTACTCTAAATGTATCACGTCCAGTTAAAAATACTTAGAATTAGTAGTCTCTACCATACCAATATCCCAAGGCTTTCTTTGGATTCTGTGTCTAACACAAACTAGCTCAAGAAACTTTACTGTGTAAAGCTTAAGAAAATTATGGTGAAGGTGAGGTGACATTATGCCAGCATCGTACTGACACTGGCACTAACATACTCAGAATATTTAGCCTCAGTAAAACCCCATTCAAGCATCTGGCTGATAGTGAGCTAGTTCCTACCAGCCCTCAAGGAGTTCCCAGTCTGGTCTGGAATTGATGGGTCTCCAGTAATGCTGGACATGGTTGTAGTATTATCTATGTCTCAGACTCCATCTTAAAAAAAAGTGGATATCTGATGTTTTCTGTCTTGCTTGGCCATGATAAGAGTAATACAGAGGGGTACAGGTATCATAGAAGTCAGTGAGGGTAAGGTTGAGGGAGGGGAACTGTGTGTTGGTCCTGGTCCTAATTATGTACCTTCTCTTCCATGACAGCTTTGCCACACAGCAAATTGTTCGAAGAGACGCACACAGTGAATAATAATGAAGAAAAATATCTTGTATGTGAGGCAAATGGGTTCTACCCTCCCAACACTAATATAACATGGGAGAAAAGGCTCCCAGAGGTTCTCCAGTTTCAAGAGGTCACTAAGGACATCACCAGGAGTCCCCTTCTCAAGAATGAAGATGGTACATTTAACATTACCAGCAGCTTGAACATAAAGTCCTCTGGGGAAAACTCTGGGACTACCTACCAGTGTGTGGTATGGCACATCTCCTTGGATACCCCCCAGAGGTACAACATCACACTGAATGGGACAGGTAAGTATCTTCTTGCACACTTCCCCCATGGGTCACCTTTAGGGTATATAACTTAAAACTTTGGTTCCCAGGAAGTCTGGGGGTTTTGCTAGGGGTTAATGGAAAAAAAAAACCCAAACAGAAAATGTGACTCAGAAGGAACAAGTTGAGTTCTGACTCAGCCCATTTCCCTGAGCCCAAAGCCCAGGCTTGGGCACTATGTCAAGCAGATGGTCTGGAAGGTGGAGAAGGTGATAGCAGTGGTCAGGTGGAAACAGGGCTATTTGTCAGCTCCTAGTAGCCTCAGGGTTCTGGATGCTCCATGTGGCTGGGAGTAGAAAGCTGGTCAATTGCTAAAGGATTAGGGACAGGATCTTGGTCATGCTTCCTGAGGATAGTTTGTCAGGGCCAGGGACTAGTCCTGTCAGTACCCCTTCTAATCAGGCTTCAGGTCTGTCAACCACGATTGGCTTGTAGAGGCCACATCAGCAATCCTATTTACTGGCTCAAGATGAGGAGGCTATTGTAGGCTGGTCCTGCTGACAGATACCCCGGGCTTTCTGTAACTACACTGAATCCTTTGGATGACACAACTCACTGTAGAATCCCTCTTGGTGGTGGGGTGATATTTGTTGAGTTCACATCCTGATTGCCTTCATCACAGCTCTGGTCTTTGGTGGGAATGATCGATTTGATCAAATGCATCTTCTTGGGCTGAGAGGAATCAGAAAGGTAGGGTCCTTGAGAGATATTGTCTGGATGTGCCAGGTGGATCCTTGGATGCTCTTAAGGGGGAAAGGGAACTGTTCTTGAAAGTAATGGTTGAGGGGAATATGTATGGATAAAGTGTGAGAACATGGGAAGCATGAAATTGTAATTTGCTTTGATTATTCCCTGTGAGGTGTTTGGGTAGTATGGTATCAACGATATAATGATGTGGAATCTTGAATGTATATGATATATATATATATATATATATATGATATATATGTTATATATATATGTTGTATATATTGTACTGTAATTCTCTCCTTTGAGCATTTGCTTTAATGATAAGAAAACTTGGCAGAGTTTTATTGAGTAAACAAGCAAGCAGACAAAGAGATGACAAGCAGGCAAATAGTCAAGCTTTTTGGGTGCTCAAAGGGAGAGACTTCCCTCTTGGTTTTGAGACAAGTTTTTACTATATAGCCCAGCATGGCCTGAAATCCATGATTTTTCTGCCTCTACCTCCTGGGAGTGCAGATGTGTGGCATCACATCTGGCCCTGCTTTGTATTTGTAACATGTGGTAAGTACTCTGACATGTGGTGGGATGCTCTGATGTGTGTGATAAGGATGGCAATGTAGAGGTACATGGCACACACCAACAGATACTAGCAGCATCTGTGCGGGCTCTTTGGCTCTCGTTGATTTTCTCAATATTCTTCTATTTTTCTCCAGAATCTGTGAAGATACTTTCCTTGAAGTACTTATGGTTCCTTTTTATCCTTACTTGCTTAATTGTATCAATTACCTCTTGTTGAAAAAGGTAAGGAGTTTTGAAACAAATATCCCTTTGTCTTGAATTTGGCTTTAAGAATTCATGATTGTAGTCAACAGATGCTGTGGGAGAGGTCTGATGGCTGATGTTAGGAGATGTTGTAGTGTGGTGTGTGGGGTTTTTTTTCCTGATGTTATATTGGGGAAGAACTTCTTCATTTGATTGCCATGTGATGCTTTGTGACTCTGGGAGATGTGTTGTAAATCTCTCTCTGTCTGTCCACGTTATCCAAAAATCACTGTGAATTGAGTCTGTCTTTACTAGTACAGGCCAGTGCTTTGGACTGTGTGTGGTCTGCATTACTGTCTCATAGATTAAACACCCCCCATACACACAGTGGAGAAAGGGGGGGAGTTTCTTCCCCTAATTTCCCCCCTCTTACTAGTCATGGGGTTTGAAATCAGCCTGGGCATTATCCAAACTTTGGTGGGCAAGGCTAGTGCTTTACCACTTGGGCTACAGCTCCACTTCTAGCTTTTTTAAGTTTGATTAATCTCACAGATCTTTCTGCCAAGGGTGACTGAACCGCAATCCTCAGATCTCAGTCGCCTGAGTAGTTAGTTTTACATGCATGAGTCACTGGTGCCTGGCTTTGCTCTTTTTTTGTTGTTGGTTGTGGCTTTTTGCCTTTTGTGGCCTGAACTCTCGGCCTGGGGACTGTCCTTGAGCTCTTCAGCTCAAGGCAAGTGCTCTACCACTTGAGCCACAGCACCTTTTATGGTTTTCTTGTTTTACTGGAGATAAGAGTTTCACACTATCCTGCCTGGGCTGGTTTTGAACAGCAATCCTCAGCTCTCAGCCTCCTGAGTAGCTAGGATTACAGGCGTGAGCCATCAGCACGTGGCTGCTCATATTTTTTAATACCATATAGGATAATTATACATCTCTACATGAGAAAATTCTATTTTTGACCAAGAGTTCTTAATCTTCACTAGATGTTTCCAAGTTAAATCCTCAATTATGACCTAAGAGTAAACAAAACAACAGTGCAAACTTTAGAGGCCCAGGAAACCATTGTAAGTATGTTGAAGGCTGGAGGCTCAACTCAGCAGTAAGAATACATGCCTGGTAAATGTGTGAGTTAAAATGGCTCTACACAATAAAATTGCCCTCAATTATTTATGTACTTGTCAAAGTGAAATATCTGTAAGACCTAGTACTTTTGATTGTGAATACATTAATGGAATAGTCAGTTGACTATCTAACATTAGCCAGCTGATATATGAAACTTATTCTTCTGGTGAAAAGTAAGCCAGTTAGGAAACTGGATATAAAGTGGTGTTCAAATATTTCTTGTGACTTGTGACTGCTGTCATATTTATTGTTGTATCCAGGTGCTGTGGTAACAGACTTCTGGCAATATTTACAAGGAGCCAAATTGGAAACACTAAAGTCCTTGGAGACAAATTGGAAGCACTAAAATCCTTTTCACCAAAGAAGAGACAAAAACAGGAGCTTAACCTAAATCTCGTTCAAGTTCTTGATACTTGCTGGTATACTCTTTTGCACAAGTTAATTTTGCCTTTCTGAGACCAAAAAGAAGAAGGAGGAAGAGGTGGGCGAGGAGGAGGAGGAGGAAGAAGAAGAAGGAGGAGGAAAGAAGGAAGGAAAAAGGAAAGAGAAAGGAAGAAAGAAAGAAAAGGAGCCAAAGTCTTTATGACTAGCCTGGATCCAGTAGTCATTTGTACTAAAGCTTTAGTGCACTGTTTTAGGGTTGGTTGTTGTTTGTTACACAGCAAAAAACAGACACAGCTCCCTGGGAAGGTAAATTTTGACCAAGAGGACTGTGTTAGGAATGGGGATATGCTGCTACAGCTTTCTGTGAGCACTGCTCACTCATTTAGCTGACATGGTTCCCAACACCTCTATTCTAAAGCATCTCTCAAGTATGTGAGCCAATCCCTGCTCTCCTACTCAGGCACGGCCAATGACAGAGCACAGCAGGATTTAAATGGAATTAGGTTCTTCCTATTCAATTCTTCCACTTTCCTCCTCTCTTCACAGTGAGCCTGCCTTGCAACTGGAAGGAATTCCCCTCTTACTGACTCTCATGTGTCTATTGCACTGGACTTATCTTTTTAAAAAGTACTGTACTTCTTTTATTTATTGGTGTATATTAACTGTATAAGAGGATTCACTGTAGTATGTGCATATGTAGTTATAATGTGCTTTGAGCATACTGACTCCCTCTACTTCTTTTTCTAATCTCCTCTTCCCCTCTCTTTGAACATAATGGGTGTGTGTGTGTGTGTGTGTGTGTGTGTGTGTGTGTGTGTGTGTGCGTGCGTGCGCGTACATGTGTGTGATAATCCTGGGGCTTGAACTCAGGACCTGGGTGCTGTCCAATTGCAATCCTCAGACCTCAGCCTCCTGAGTAGCTAGGATTACAGGCATGAGCCACGGGTGCTTGGCTTTTAATATATTTTTAATGAGTTTAATGACTGATTTCCTACATGAATGTTCCAAGTGTCTTCCCTGTATTTTCCTTTAGTAGTTCCATTAAGCTCTCTGATACATTTTGCATTGACTTTTGTACAAAATAACTGTCTTCCACTTCGGACTCCCATCTGGAAGCTGCTTCTAAGAAGACCCAAAGTGACACAAGAGAGACTGAATAATTATACAGAAGAGTAATAGGAGGGACATGGTACATCCATGATGCATTTGTGGCTTCTTCAAGATGGACAGTGGTGGTTTCTGCATGGAGACACAATAGAGACCACACAGTGTCTCACAGAATAAGTGACTGGAAGACTTTCCCTAAGGACTCGAACAACCCACCTGAGAACACACTGTTTAAACTGCCTTCCTTGGGGGAAGATACTTCCAGGAAAACAGTAGCAGGAAATTAAACTAAAAGGAGCCAAAATATTTCGTAGACTGTATTACATTTTCTCCTCTCTGGGTTACTTCTCTTCCCCACAAATAATGCCATTATGAAAAAGTGGGATTGATCAAATGAAATAGAATAAACAAAGACAGGACTACCTAATGTCTGGTTTGTTTCAGCTGGAGTGCTGATAGAGGAATTTGGAACATGTTTGTGTTGCAAAAAATGAGATTCATTCATGATAGGTAGGTTATGGGACGACATCAAAGGATGAAGTTGAGCGTAGGAGCTGAAGAACACTGCTGGGTGGTGCTGGTCCTGCTGTACATATATCTGTACACGTTGCTCCTCACAGAGGAGGGCCAAAGCTGATGTGGATATGTACTTTGTATTTCATGCTTTACTTAGTAGCATCAGGGCCAAAAAAGGAGACAAAGTCAAGGAAAAGGCTGGAAAGAGTTAATACTCTAGGGTCTAGATTTGCTGGTCTAGCCAGTCCCCCCTTAACATTACGTCAGAGCTAGCTTTCCCAGCATAGAACTAGAATGGGAAGATAGATTACAATAGAACTAGAATACCATGAGGAGACTGAATGACTCAGACACAAGAGGACCTAGTAGAGAGGCTGTTAGTAATCTGGACTCTAGTGTGACATAATCTACTTTCTACCTGTTTTAGCATCTAGTCCCACTGTTTCTTTCCTTTCAAGCTAGACTAGATCTGTAGTACTGCAGACCTGACTCAGTCTGGGGACAGTATGACCTTGATGTGGAGAATTTGTCTTTTGCTCCCCAAAGTCATCTACATATATCTTTTACCTGGGCCTGGGAGACCTGAAAGGCTTGTCACTCTAGTGACAGCAACTCTTAGGAATGTTCTCAGCAGGTAAATGTGTTAGCCAAAGCTATGGCGAAGGGAAGAGCTAGAAGGATGCAATCTCTGAGGAGAGAGTGGGTCTATAGAAATCAGATGCGGGCTGGGAAGGTGCTCAGTGGTAGAGTGCTTGCTTTGCAGGCATGAGGCCCTGGGTTTGATTCCTCAGCACCACATCAGCAGAAAAAGCCGGAAGTGGTAGAGTGCTTGCCTTGAGCTGAAGAGCTGAGGGAAAGTGCCCAGGCCCAGAGTTCAGGCCCCACAACTGACAAAAAAAGAAAAAAAGAAAAAAAATAAAGGAGAGGATGTAACCATGCACACGGGTCAGAGAAAGTACCAGTGAGGTCCCTGATTGCATGGCTGATTTCGATATAGTTTAGGCTGTCACAACACAACTGAGCCTGCTGGCAGTTTTGAATATGGAATGTCAGGGAACGTTTTGGCTTTCTGCTTGCCTTCCTTCCTTCCTTCCTTCTTCTTGGGGCTTGAACTCAGGGACTGGGTGCTGTCCCCAAGCTTTTGTGCTCAAGGCTCGCACCCTATCACTTTGAGCCACAGCTCCACTTCTGGTTTTCTGATGGTTTTCTGTCTGGACTGGCTTTGAACCATGCTGTTCGGATCTCAGCCTCCTGAGTAGCTAAGATTACAAGCATAAGACACTGGTGTGTGGCCATGGTTTTGGTTTTCTTGAGTCACACTTTTTCTCTTGAGCAAGGAGGGCATAGTCTTGCCCTTAATGCCTCTACCCAGTAAGGTGGGGTATATTCCTGCAGTCCATTTCTGGGATCAAGTACATTCTCTCTTTGGCCAGCAGGTGGCACTAAGTCCTAATTTTACTGGCTTCAGGCGCTCACCAGTCACCTAAGGAGGAGGAAAGTTATTATGGAAGGGAGGCCAAGGATATCGTCACTCAGGAGCTTATTATTAGTGACTCTAGATTCTCCCTTAGGTTTAGGAACAGTGTGGCTGACAGGCCAGGATTCAGGCCCCCCAGAACTCTAGTAGTAGTTCAGCTGTGCAAGGAAGGTGTGGGGGAGAGGGCAGCTTAGCAGCAACACCGACTTACTGGTCCCCTCAAGCACATCTCCAGATCAGCCTGGGGCAGAATCTTACTGTTCAGACCCAAATCCCACCTCTAGGCCTCACTGCAGCAGTAGGCATGGCTTGTAGTTCCGTATGCCATCCATCCATCTAGTCGTCTACCCATCCATAGCACATCCATCCGTCATTCATTCATTCATTCACTCAACACCTACTCAGTGCAAAGTGCCGAGTCAGACACAGTTCCAAACCTGAAAGAGCCATGGGGTGGGGAAACAGATGCATAAGCCCAGGAAAAGAGAATGTTCTTAGTGTAGAGGAGGGAAGGCTTCAAGGAGTACCACTGGTCTGGGTTAATAGATTTCAACATTTATTGAGCACTTATTATAGACCAGGCACTCCGCATTTTACATGTGCTTCTATCTGTTCCCACAACAATTCTATGAGGTAGGGACAATTAGCATAGATGAGGGAACTGAGACACAAAGAAGTTAAATCACTTGAGCACACTTATATAGCTAAAGTCAGCATTTGAACCCAAGACAGCTGGCTGAAGAGCCAGAATTCAGCCCTCCCCATTAATGTCTGATACCCCTACCCCTCTCCCTGGGTATCTCAGCCTCCCAGCAGATTCCTGGGAGGAAAGCAGGGTCCAGGGCTCTAAAGCATGGCGAATGTCCAAAGGTTGAGATGGCCAGACAGGCTGGTAGTGTGGGGTCTCCTGGGTGGAGGGGCAAATGCTCCCTGAGCTAGTGGAAGATGGTCCAGCTCCAGGTCCCTCCCCTGGCCTTTCTGCTAGGGCATGGTACCTTTTGAATGTGGGATGGCAGACGCTAGCCCTGCCCTCCCATTCCACCAGCACACTTACTGCTTCCCCGGCAAGAACAGCCCCGATTTCAGGTCCTGGAGGGGAGGCTTTATTGACAATGGGAAGCAGAATTCTGGGCAAGGACATAGATACAATATTGCTCTGGAAGTCCAGACAGAACCCAGGGCCCCCTCAACCCTACCATCCTGAACTTTCCAACACCTTCTCCAACAGCCCCAAGACACGCCCCCCCCCATCACCCTTTGGGCAATAGCAGTTCCTGGTGGGGAGTCTGAGGGAAACTTCAGCTTGAGGCTTATTGTGTATAGCAGCACAAGACTGGTCTCAGTCTCTCTGCTTGTTATACCAGTTTTCTCAGCACATCCCAGCCTCCCAGGATGGAGACAGTATAGGAAGGAGCAGTTGCCCTGGCCTGTGCACCCTCTCTGTGGAAGATTGGTGGAGGGAGTGAAGGGCTGCGGCCCTGGTCTATCTCCTGTTCTCTACGCCTGCGCAGGGATCAGCAAGGCCTCACCGTGGCCCTCCTTGCTTCCTACTCCTCCCTGGCTAGAATCTGTGCTTTGGAGGGAACCCTACCAACCTGGCCTGTCCCTGCTCATGGAGAAGGCTCCCCACGTGCAGTGCTGCAGCTGGAAGGTGCTCTCTCCATGCGGCCCTCCCGGGCTGGCCAGGTTCACCCCTCTAGGCCCATCACTACTTCAGGGACAGGTATTTCTTGGAACCATAGAAACAGGCTAGTAGACCTCTAAACCTAAGTACTGTTTCCCCCCAGCCACCTACTTGTAGCAGGCTGGTCACGGAGGGCAGGACTGGTTGGAGAACCAGCTGTAAGGGCCCAGCGCCTCTTACAGCCTCCTCAGCCTTGGGCAGGGAGAGAGGGGTAAGCTAGTCCTGAGCTGGGAATGGGAGGAGCAGGGACAAAAATAACCCAGTACAGGCTGCTGAGGCCAGAAATAGGGTAATGACAAGTGCCTTGTCACACCCCGGGCACACAAGCAGCATAGAGGCTGAGTTGAGGAGGATCCAACCTCACAGCAGGCTTTTACAGTGGCTAAGGGACCCACACCAGATCGCTCTACATACCATATCACACTGCCTCTGCGCACACATACACATGTGCTGGGCCTGAGGGACCATGTCTCTTTCAGGATAGGGAATCTGGAGAGATGCTAAACTTGGGTTTGGTCTTGGCCACAGCCACACTGCGCTTGCGCAGAGGTCCACGGGTCGAAGCGAGAGTCAGGGCATCTAGCAGGCTGCGGTCCTCATCAAGCTGGCGAGCTGTGCAGAGAGGCGTGGGCACTTTAATGGTGTTGCCAAACTTGGAATAGTCCACGGAATAGCGGCCGTCCTCCTCGGCCACAATGGGGACAAAGCGCTGCCCCCATAGGATCTCGTCAGCTAAGTAGGAGGTGCGGGCCTGGGTGGTGATGCCTGTGGTTTCTACCACGCCTTCCAGGATGACGATGATCTCGAGGTCCTGGTGGTGGTGCAGGTCGCTAGGTGCCAGGTCGTAGAGCGGGCTATTGGAGTCAATGACGTGGTAGATGATGAGCGGGGCGACCAGGAAGATGCTGTTGCCGCCCACCCCGTTCTCCATGGGGATGTCCACTTGGTGAAGGGGCACCACCTCGCCCTCGGGGCTCGTGGTCTTGCGGACCACCTGCATGTGGATGGTGGCGCTGATGATCATGCTCTTCCGGAGGTCCCCCACTCGCAGCATGAAGCAGAGGCGGCCGTGGCGCAGGGTGATGACCGCGTGCTTGCTGAAGATGAGGGTCTCGGCGCGGCGGTGCGCCTGCGCGGTCTTCATGAAGATGCAGCCCAGCATGATGGCGTTGATCATGAGCCCCACGATGTTCTGCACGATGAGGATCAGGATGGCCACGGGGCACTCCTCAGTCACCATGCGCCCGCCAAAACCAATGGTTACCTGGACCTCGATGGAGAAGAGGAAGGCGGATGAGAAAGAGTGGATGCTGGTGACGCAGGGCACCGCGGCGCCTTCGCCGGGGGCCAGGTCACCGTGGGCGAAGGCGATGAGCCACCAGACCATGGCGAAGAGGAGCCAGCTGCACAGGAAGGACATGGTGAAGATGAGCAGCGTGTGGGGCCACTTGAGGTCCACCAGCGTCGTGAACACGTCCTGCAGGAAGCGGCCCTGCTCCCGGATGTTTTTGTGGGCCACGTTGCAGTTGCCTTTCTTGGATACAAAGCGGGCCCTCCGCTCCCGGGCCCGGTACCTGGGCTCCGCGGGGTCCTCTGCCAGTCTGGTCAGCACATACTCCTCGGGGATGATTCCCTTGCGGGACAGCATGGCTCCAGTGACCCCAGGGGAGGGGCTTCCCCCATGTGCGGGGGGAAGGGGGCACTGCCCTGGCCTGGCTTAGTGCAGCACTCCGGGGTCTTCGTCAGCCCCCTCCTCCCGCCCGAGGGACCCGCTCACTTTGGAGCCACTTTACTCCCGGAGATGCCCCGGCCTCAGCCTCACAACTCAACCCCCCTGCCCATGGCCTTGTGAGCGCCCCTGCTCTCTCCACCCGGCCCTGGATTCCGGCCAAGCTGTCCTCCACCGGCCGACCCCCCACTCCCGGGTTCCTCCCCCCCCGCCCAGCCTTTCTTCCCGAGCCACCTCAGAACTTAACACCTCGGGATCTCACCAACTCCCCAGATCGCACGCCACCCCCACGCTCCTCCCGCCTCACCCGATCGGGTCCCCATCCCCTCTGAGCTGGCTGACCCGATCGCGCCCGGCCGCGGCTCCAGGTCTGCCGCCCACCCCACCCCACCTCTCCCGCCCCAGCCCCGGCCGCGCTCCGGAGCCTCCCCCAGCTCTCGTCCTCTCCGTCTCCTTGGGATCCTGCGCCCTCCGGAGTCACCCCCTCGCCCCCCGCCCCGCCACGCCGCGCTACTCCGAATCCCCTCGCCCCCCGCCGGCCTGGCCCAGCTCGCCCCAGCCCTGGCCTCCCCGGCTGCCCCGCCGCACGCCCGCCGGCGCCGCGGCCCCCGCCCGCCGCTCGTCCCGGCTCCGCCCGCGGCTCGCCGCCACCGCCGCCGCCGCCGCACCTGCTCCTGCTCCTCAAACCACAGCCGTCGCCTCCCGCCCCTCCCGCCGCCCGGGTGCTCGCCGCCGGCTGGTTTCCCCGCCTGTCTGTCTGTCGGTCGGTCGGTGCACAGATACCGACCTGTGCAAGGTGGGGGCCGGAGACACGGGTGGGGGGAGGCGCACGCGGAGCGGAGAGGGAACCCCGCGCCGCCAGGGGGAGCCCGACCTGCTCTGGAGAGGGAAAGGGGGCGGGCCCAGGCGCAAGCCCCGCCCCGCGCCGCCCCCTCCCCGCCCCCGCCTCCGCCTCTAGACGCAGCCCTGGGGTTTGTCCAATCAGGATGGGTTATTCGGCCCCTACTACGAAACTGGGGCGCAGCCAAGAAGCGTGACCTTTCTCCTGTTCTGGGACAGCGGTCACCGTCGTCCGGGCTCCCTTCGGTCCCTTTCCACGTCCGCGGTTGGGTCATCACTGCCTCTAATGCAGCTCTAGCTAGGTTCCCAGGCGAAAGAGACCCAACCCGGGGCTGGGCGCGGGGCGGGGGGCGTTAGACGACCCCAGGACTTCCCAACTGACAGCAGCTTCTCTTTGGGAGACAGTCTTTTCTTAGTCTTAGATCCTCTGAGAATTTCCTGAAAGCACGGAATCCCTGACTGTTTAACACACACACACACACACACACACACACACACACACACACTTTGGGGAGAGCTCAAATAGTGCAATTCCTTAGAAAGGCAAAAATCAAAGTTCAGCAAAACCAACAACAACAAAACCAACATGAGGAAGCTGGTACTAGGAAGGAGTGGGGGTGGAGTCAAAGGAACAGGGTAGTCATCTGAATGAGGAGAAGTGGGGGAGAATGCAGTCGAGAATCCAATGTATATCTTACAAAAGTAAGAAGAGGGAGGGAAGGGGTGGGTAGGGGAGCGTTGTGTGAGAATATTGAGAGGGGGTGACATTGATTAAGATGTATTGTATTCATAAACTGCTTTGTTAAATGGCAAAAAGGAAAGTTACTAGGTTACCATGGTAATGTACACTAAATAAATGTAAAGGGATACACACACACATACACACACACATCTTAAACATTGATAAGCTCCAGTCCCTTCCTCCATTTTAAAGAGGGTTTAAGCTCCTGCCACTTGCTTTATAATATCACACTGTAGCCTGTGAGGCTACACAGAGTGGCGGTTTCAGGGAGAGTTTGGACACTGTCAGCCCCAGGCTGTTAACCTGGACAGGATTGATGTTTCTATTGCAGGCATCAACCTAGGACTGCCCTGTGAATTGTTGGCTAACCAATGGCTCCACCCACTCCTGGGTTTAGATCCTTAGAGAGGAAAAACTCTTGCCCTTAAGTGAGCATTTGTTGGAGTGGGGGCTTGAGGCAAGGGGCTGGAATGAAATAGGAAGATTGGGGATATGGGCCACAGTGGGGTACTTTAATATTGATGAGAGTGAGTTTTCCTCACCTATTTCCCATACCTACTTGCATCCTAAGGAAACCCTGCCACCAAGGGTGTCGTCTTTGGCTGTATTAAGAGAGATGTAGTGCCTAAGGTAGAAGAGGAAATCATGTTGAGCTAAGCAGGAAGATCAAGGAAAGACAGTTACTTGAGAAATCTCTGAAGCAAATGTACTTTGTTAGCCCTTACAAAAGAATATTTGCAGGTGGGGTTGGTAGTTCATACTTGTAATACTCAGAAGGCAGAAGCCAGACTAGGAAAAATTGTACTGGTGGCTGATGCCTGTAACCCTGGCTACTCAGGAGGCTGAGACGGGAGGATCATGGTCCCACCCAGGCAGGAAAAGCTCTTATGTCCAATTAACCACTAGAAAATCAGAAGTGATACTATGGCTCAAAGTGCTTGCCTTGAGCACAAAAGCTCAGGGACAGCGCTCAGGCCCTGAGTTCAAGCCCCATCAGGGCAGGGATGAAAAGACCCTATCTCAGAAACAAAACACCAAACCAAAGGTTTGAAGCATGACTGGTTTAGTCATTTTACCTGGCCCAAATGGTAGAACTGGGACAGTGAATGAAACAGAGGCAGGTGCAAGAATCAGTTCTAGTGACAGTCAGCAGTGATGGCCCATCTATGGAGAATCCAGGGCAAAGCAGGTAAACCACCAAAGTATAATGGATGGGTTTGGGTGAGGATGACCTTGGGCATTCTCACAAGACTTCCTGTCATGGCCTTGCCACTTTAATCATCTGGGGTGGGTGGGCTTGGGGAAGAGTAGAGTCTTCTTGCCCCTTATGGGCTTTTCTCCTAGAAACCCACTTTGGAGGAAGCTGCTAACCTACCAGAGGCATCTCAGAGCTGTGAAGGCCAGGCCCTGGCCTGGCCCTGGAGCCCAGCTAGTCAATGCCCCACCTTGACAGGACTATCAGTCTCCTATCCAAAGTGTTCATCATCTTACTCTACTCTGTCCCATGCTGGCTAATACTCATGTCCCCTACACACTGCACTTGTTAGGTTTCTTTCTGGCTCAAAACCCTTTTCCTGTAGGCCTGTTTCATACTCTTTGTCCTTGCATTCCTCTGAGCTGATGCCTTCCCTGCTTCTCTGATCACCGACACTCCTAACTCACTTTCTCCATCATAACTTAGTCTACCCCTTGTCCTTCTAACCCTCTGCCTATCTGATTCCTACCCACCCACACCCAGCTCAAATCTTACCTTTCCCAGCCTGCCAGACCTTGAACTGCTCTGTCGTCCTGAGCTCCTCTGCTCACAGCACTTCCACACCAGCCTGTGCTAGCTGATGGGGTCACCACGGAAATACTATCATCCTGATGGGCAGGTTTTCCTTGTATTGTGCAGCTTTGACTCTCAGACTCAAGAGAGTTGCTGCCTTAAGACATAAAATGGTAGGTAAGTAAGCACCTGTCATTTCTTGGCTGGAGGCAGGTGTGCACTCCCATTTCCTGATGCAGATAAGAGTTTTGGTCCCTTGGTGTCTAGATCCCCGGATCTCCCAGCTACCATCTGGATGACTTGTGGGACAGATGCTCCAAGGACCAGACTTCTGTCACTTCTGAATGCCCTGCTCAGGGAATAGAGAGATGGGGCTGGGGGTCTAGGCCTGGCCAGTCAGTGTGTTCCGGCCCTCTGATCAGTGAGTGGCAATGTGACCAAAGTGGGTCTACTGAGATTAGCTCCCAATATTTTTGATGAAACTATTGGGAAACATCATCTCTTCTTCCTCTTGTTTGCCCTGAAGTAGGATATAAGTTGGAGCTGCTAGTGGCCATCTGCCATCAGGAAAGGGAGAAAAATGGAACCCAGAAGTGGAAACATATCCCTGGAGTCTCATATGCTTGAAGACCTCCTGGTCTCTTAGGTTACATACCATAATAAGTTTAAACATAATAAGTTTAAGTTTTTGTTTAAGCCACTTTGATTTAGGCTCCTGCCATGTGCAATGGAATTAGTGCTGACCCAGAGCAGGAGGCTGCATAGTTTTAATGCAAGAATAAGAGTGAGGGAGGGAAGGGGTGACACTGTCCAAAGAGAAATGTACTTAGCACTAGACTTATATAACTAACCCATCTATATATCACCTTTATAACAACAATAAAAAATTAAAAAAAAGAATAAAAGTGAGAAGGAAGAGGACCAAACTGGATAGAGATCTATTACTTTATCTGATGGGGTCACCACAGAAATGCTATCATCCTGGCAGTGGCTTGAACTGTCTCCCCTGCAAGTTCATAGGTTGAAGACCTAGCTCCCAGTATAATTGTATTTGGCAAGAAGGTAAGAAGGCTTAATGAAGTAGGAAAGGTGGAATCCTGTATCAGTGTGACTGGTGTCTTTATAAGGAGAGTCAGGGATAGAAGAAGAGGAGAGATGAAGGGAGGGAGGGATAGGCAGACACTGAAAGACCAAGGGAAAGGCCACATGAGGACACAGAGAGATGGCTACAAGCCATGGACAAAGGCCTCAGGAGAAACCAAAGCTGCCAACACCTGTGAGAAATAAATTTCTGTTGTTAAAGTTACCCAGTCTGTGGTGGTATTTTGTTGTGGTAGCCCAAACAGATCCACACAACCCTCACTTCCCAAAGCAGGAACACGCTTTTGTCCATGTTCACACAGTGTCTTCAGCACTGCCACGTGTCAGAAGCAGCCTTGCCTGCTGCGTCCACAGTGCACCGAAGTCCTTGTCTGCCAAGGTCATAATAATGGAAATAATCAGGGGTTGGAAACACGGGTCAGTTGGTACAGCTGGTACAGTGTCAGCCCATGAGCAAAATGTCTGGTACTGAGTTCAAGTCCCAGTTTCACAACAACAAAAAGAAAAAAGGAAGAAAGAAAAGGAAATAATCAATCTCTTTATTTACAAGTGATTTACAGTTAGAAAACCCAGGCAAGGATGGGGCAGGGTGAGCGTGTGGTGGCCCTGTGCTCTGATGGGTCACTTGTCTGCACGGACGAAGGAGGCAAAGACGCTGTCCTTCTGGCTGAGCAGCTTCTCTGGCTTGTCAAACTCCAGGATGGCTCCACGCTTCAGGACGATCACCAGGTCTGCACTCAGGATGGTGTGTACTCGATGCTGGGCAGGCAGGAGGGGCTGGTCAGGGGTGGGAAGGTAGGTAGGGAAGGGGCAGGGTAGCTACTAAGAGCTCCCTCCTGCAGCTTGGAGGAAGAGGCCCCATGTCCCACTGTTGTGGCAGGAAAGGGCTGTGACCCAGGTCCTTATCATTAATACAACTTTTCTCCCTCCAGCTCTGCCCTCATCTCCAGGCTTCCAGAGTCAGAGACCTCCCCCACCCTTCCTATGGAGAAGTAGCCCAGCCTGGCTCCTGGGGCCTTGGGACAGGGGTGGACCTTGGAATCTGGAGAAAGAGAGGGGGTGGTCTGAGGGGAGTATAGGTGCAGATCCTGCCCACTCCCCAAATCCTGCCCTAGCTCTTTGGTAGCACTCTAGACTCTTCTCTTGAACTGTTCCAGGGTCCTTCCTTGAAGGAGACCAGCTCAGCCCAGAGGCTGCATGTGGCCTTCTTACCCCACTGAAGGGCTCCTTACCGCGATGGTGACCACAGTGCGGTCTGCAAAGGCTGTCATCACCACCTTCTGAAGAATGTTCTCCTGTAGGTAGAGGCAGCAGCTATTGGCTCACCTGCCCACCGGGAGGGCCCATTGGACCCCAGTCCTAGCTCCGTGTCCTGCTTCTATCTGGCCCAAGTCCCAGTAGGATTGACCATGCTCACCCAGCATTCAGCGGCTAAGTCTCAGCCTGCTGGGATGGGAGTCTGTGCTCTGCATGCTGGTGTGGAGTCTATGTGGGTGTGAATGCTTCCTAGATGGAGTCAGGGTCCCCCCCACCCCCGCCCTTCTTTGCCTGTGCTGCTGTGTCACACTTGATGTTAAGTGCAACCTGAACCTTAGGACTACTTTGTGTAATCGGATCCCTGACATCTCACTAAGACCTTTCCCATAGCCGACGCCCCACAGCTATGCCCAGAACCAACCGTAGCCATGTCAATGGAAGCTGTAGCCTCATCCATAATAAAGATGCTGGTCTTCCTCACAAAGGCCCGAGCCAGGCAGAACAGCTGTCGCTGACCTTGGCTGAAATTTTCCCCACCTTCTGTGATGATGGCATCTGAAAGCATCCAGGAGGGGAGGGAAGCAGGGCTGAGTTCATTTTGAACTGTAGGGAAGTGTGTGGACAGGTATGAGTGTGTGGCTGTGTGTCAGTAAGCACATGTCTGTGCACTTGACATAACATGGATGCAGGGATTAGAGTGAGAAGTCCCCCCCTCACCCCCACTATGGTGTGCACTGAAATGGCGCTGTGATGTCTTAAGAAGGGCAAGAGTGTCTGCAGTATGTGTAGGGCCATGGTGTGGGGGAGTGATCCACTGAAGCCAAAGCTTAGTCAGCTCACTGAGCTTGGAGCAGGCTGTACACACAAACACACCAAGGCCTGGAAGGGAAAAGTCTTTCCAGCAAGATTCAACCAGTGTCCTGTGTCTATGATTTCTCTGTGTTCTCTCCTCCTCCAGGGCAGAACTAGCTCAGCAGGCAGATGGGACAAAGCAGGCCTGAAGACACCACCTGTGGTTTTGGAGACTTGCAACCTCCATCTTACAGTGACAGCTGTTGTCTTCGCTCTCCCTGACCCTCTTTCCCTCCTCTTCACCCCCCAGCCTTGTTTTGCAGGAGGAGCCAGACCCTGAACTGTCCAGTTATGTAACTTGTGACCTTTCTGTATTGTGAAAGGTAGAACTCAGTGGACTTAGGGGTCTTGCTGACTCCAGGCTCTAAAGTTGAGCTCACTAAGACCTGGGTATAAGGCTTCCCTCCTCCACCATCCAGAGCCCATTAGTGCCAGGAATGGTTACCCAGGCCTCCTGGCAGTGCCTTCACCACTGGCTTCAGCTGGGCGATCTCCAGGGCCTCCCACAGTGTGCTGTCAGAGCATTTCTTCTCTGGGTCCAGGTTAAATCTGGAGAAGGGTACGGAAAGTCCACAGGGAGTAGAGTCCTGCTGCTGAATTCTCCCCATGGCCTCTCAGAGGGTGAGGGTGGTGAAGGGGTTGTGGGTAAAACCTGAGTGACTTGGGGGGCCTGGCTGGCTGGGTGGGGAGCACCAAGGTAAAGGCAGTGGTGGAGGGGAGCATTCAAGATCAGGCAAGAGGGCCTCACCAGTGCCTTCTTGGGCCTAATGGGAAGGGCATGAAAGTGTTGCTCCTGTCTCTCTAGGATGCTTTGAGCTATAAATCCAAGGGAGTTGAGCCACTCAGAGCTGGAGCAGGGATGAGGAGTAGTTGGGACTCACCTGATGGTGCCACTAAAGAGGACGGGGTCCTGAAGGATGATGGAGAGACGCGAGCGCAGGGTGTGCAGAGGGAGTTTGGCGATGTCAATGCCATCAATGATGATGCGGCCTGCATGGAGGAGATGGAACACCACCAGGGTGAGGGCAGTGCTGTGACTGGGTTCAGCCTGAGACACAGGTCCCCATGAGGATGCAGATGAAGGCAGTGACTACTGGGCCTGATGTGACATCTGGCCAGAGGCCAGGATGGAGGTCCCGTCAGTGGGCACATCCACTCGCTTACCTTCGAAGGTGTCCACCATGCGGAAGAAGGCAAGTGAGAAGGAGGACTTTCCACTGCCTGTACGACCACAGATCCCAATCTGGAAAGAGAGAAGCAGGTGCATTGCTGTGGCTCTGGGGGCTGCTGAGAGGGGCCTTGAGTGTTGGACTTGGGTGTGTGCTCAGATGTGGGAGGTCACAGCCTTGCCTCTTGTCTTGGTTTTCTGACTAGCTAGCTTTGGCCAGGCTAGGTTCCAGGCTTGGGCTTGCTGGCTCACATGGGGACCCCAGAAAAGTGCAGGGTGCACATATCCTCTTGTCTGGGCCTAGTGTGTAGGGTTGGGTCTGCCTGGTGTGCAGCTGCAAAGGAGCTGAGATTGCATGGGTGTAGCAAGAGAACACAGATTTGGTGTGCAGGGATATTTCTGTGTGTTCCCCACCTTAAACCTGGGGCAGCTCCAACCCCATGCATTGCTTCCTAGATCTTGGATCCCTGCAGAAATTAAAACAAGAGAACAATACAGAGATAGAGATAGCAACACAGAAAGACAAGTGAAGCAAGGACAGATGGAAAGAGGCTGAGGTGGTGGTAAGAGGTAAGAGATAATGAGATAGACAGCCACAGACTATGAGAGATAAAGAGATGAATGGAGGGAGCAGTATGAGAAAGTTGGGTCTAGTGAGGTAGGAAGAACTGAGTCAGAAGTCTAGATAGTATCTTCCTCCCTGAAGTCAAGAGCAGCCTCCCTCTCCATCCTAAGCCCATGCACTGAAGCTCAGATGAAAAAGTCCCTGACAAAGCCCCTCTAAGTCAGGGCTGCTCAGGGGGTTCATTTTTTGGTGGGTAGCTGAGGAGCCAGGGCCTGAGAATAGCAAGACGAGAAGAGGAAGGGGAGAAGGAATCTTGTCAGAGTGACAGGCCCAGAGCCAAGAATCTGGGGGTCTGAAGAGTCGCGAGGTCTGGAGGAGATCTGGGAGTGCACAAGGTGACTCTGAGCCACCCCTCTGCTTGCCCTCCTGGGCCCGCTGTCTGACCTTCTGTCCTGGGGAGATCAGGGCATTGACGTGCTTCAGCACAGGCTTCAGAGAGCTGTCGTAGCGCACACTCAGGTTCTGGATCTGGATCTTCCCCTGGTCTGGCCAGTTCCTAGGGATCAGTGATGGTGCTGGGTGCGGGGAGAGGTTGGGGGTCAGTCACCGGGCTGGGCCACACCTACTATCTGGAGTGCCATTTCTCGCAGACTCCCACCCCTCCTTCCTGCCATTCCCTCCTTCCGATCCTTCCCCAGGAGTTCTCACGCTCTCACCCAGCAGCCCCTCATAGCTTTCTGCCTCTGTTTTCAGGAGCCCATGGATACGCTTCACGGCCCCTAGCTGGATCTCCATGTCTGCCAGGTTTCTCACCATCCAGTTGAGGTAGTTGGAGACCTGTGTGGAGTAAGCCAGTCACAGACACTCAGGAGTCACTTACTTTTGCCCTGGATCAACAAAGCTCTCTAGTAAGCGGAGGGTCGGGAGCCCCTAGATACTTTTTTGCTGACCACCAGTTCAGAGTGGCCTCCCTGGGGACATGATAAGGGTCACAGTGACTGTGCCTCCTTAGTCACTACCTGTCCGGGGTCTCTGGGTCCTGTCAGTCATTCTGGCTACATGGGAAGGCCTGGAGAGGGCCAGTCCCAGGTTTCGGTTGCAGAAGGACCCTGGGATCCTGAGAGCAGATGTCTGATCTTACCCCACCCTGACTTCCAGCTACTCACCATTAGTGCATAAGTGAGGCCCAGACCAACCAGGCCAGCGGAGAGCTCCTTGTGCAGGGAGTTGGAGATGGAGGTGGCGGCCGCAATGAGTACCACACATGCACCAATGTATTCCTGTGGAGGGAGAGCAGCTGGCCCCGGCCCTTGGAGCTGGAGCCACAGTAGCCCCATCCCTCCTCACTCCCTGGGCAGAGAGCAGCTCAGCCAGCTCCACCCCAAGCCAGCACTCACACATCACACACACCGGAAGCCGGTGAAAGCTGATGCACAGGAGCTAGCCTGTGCCCCAAGTTTCCACTCCCCACTCTCTGAGCAGGGGTGACTCACTGAGGGGCCCCACATGTACACATATGTGTGTGTCAAGTGGCCTGCTATATGCGCACGCCCCCCACCCCCCACTCATTGCTATTCTTTAACTCTGTACCCACACAGTTACACAAACTAGTTTTGCTCTTGGTATACACCTCAGACACAGAAGCCCACAGGCAGAGACGCTGTCAGGGCTGGAGAGCAGGAAGGATCCATGATCTACTGCCCCATCTTCTCTTCCCACCCCTAGCCCACATTTGGCTCTTGCCCAGACTCCACACTCCCATTGGCACTTGCCATGCGGACTTCTAGCCACCTGTTGGCAGCAGTGAGGAAGAGGGAGGCGATGTTGTTGGAGTCTGTGTATTCAAGAAGCTTTTGCTGGAACCGGGCTTCATACCTGGGGAGAGGAAGAGGAGGTTCTGAGGCAGTGATGTTGGACTGCATAGATCTTGGGACCCCCTTCCTACAGTGAGGCTGTCTGGATCTCATCAGCCCCAGACATGCTATCTCGATCACTGTACATGTACCACACCTCCTGGAATACCTGCCCAGCTCCTTCCAACTTATTCTAACCTGTCAATTTCTACTTCCTTCATACTCTTGTTTTCACTCAAAGACCTCTGCCTCTTATCAGGTCTTCCCTATGTTAAAGGGCAACACCATCTGCCTAGTTTCTCAGGCCAGTAACTGAGGACTCATATCCAATCACAAGCCATCTTATATCTATCTCCCAAACCATCCTTGCCTCTGTCAACACCTCTCCTGCTTCCTGCCCACTTGACTATTACATGGGCTCCCTAACAGATGTTCTGTAATCTCCCAGCAGGCCTCTCTCTCCTGAGCTGTCAGAAGCAACCTTGTAAATCACAAACTGTCCCCACTGAGAATAGCAACGGCCTCCCATTGCTTTTGGGGCAAGGAACCACCTCCTTACCCTGGGCCTGTGTGAGCCAGCTCTTGCTGAACTCATCTCTGCCATAAGCTCCCTTGTTCAGTATGCCACAGCCACCTGAGGCCTTTTCAAATGCTAGTCTGACAATACTGAGCTCTTTTCCACCCTAAGGCCTTTGGATCAGGTTCTGCCAATTGCTGGAATATCTTCTCACTTCATGTTCACAAGTTTAGTTACTTATCAACTGATATCTCCTCTGAGAGGCTTTTACTGGACATTCCTTTACCCAAAGTGCCCTTTTTCCCAATTCTCCATCTATGCAGTTGATTAAATGCATAGTATGTGATCTACTTGCACATTTGCTTCTGTAGCTGTTTCTTACTCATCTCATTCACCAAACTGGAAAAACCCTGAGGATACAGAGCAGGTCGAACTTGTTATCAACACCTGGCTTTATCATTGAATATATATATATATATGAAGATAGGATTTCTCTGTGTAGGGAGCTCTAGGTTTCTTTTTCACCCTGGACACTCACTGCATTTTCCTGTCTCACTGCCTCCTCTTTCTGCCTGGGCCCCCCAACCACTTCCCTCAGACCTTGATGGAATGGGGCAGGCCTGGAGGACTCAGAGGAACACTTCATGATGAGGGAAAGAGAAGACATCTCACTACTACTGATCTGCTAAAATCAATCTTAGGGACTCAAAGGAAACCAGGAATTGTTGTTGGACATTTACTTTTACTTATGAAGCTGTTTAGCTTGGATTATTTCTACTTGGAGGGCATGTGTGTGTGCAGATAGTGAAGTGAGTCTCTGAAGTTCATGGTTGCATGGCCAAATAGTTGGTATGTGTGGGTGGACACATGTCAGGGATCCTAGCTACTCAGAAGGCTGAGATCTGAGGATCACAGTTCAAAGCCAGCCCAGGCAGGAAAGTCCGTGAGACTCTTATCTCCAATAAGCCACTAGAAAACTGGAAGTGGCGCTGTGGCTCAAGCGGTAGAGTGCTTGCCTTGAGCTGAAGAGCTGAGGGACAGCGCCTAGGTCCAGAGTTCAAGCCCCACAACCGACAAAAAAAAAAAAGAAGTATGAGGGAGTGTGCAACTATATATCTTGTAAAATTGTACGTGTGTGTGTGTGTGTGTGTGTGTGTGTGTGTGTGTGTGAATGAGTGCAGATATGTGGAAGAGGAGGCTGAGGCTGAGTATGTGTGGGTCTGAGGGCTTATGTGCACGATTGAAGAGTCTGGGCGTGAAGGAGCACACTCCGGCTGTAAGTGTGTGACAGCGCACCTGAGAACTATGGAGAAAAGCCCACTTTTAGAGTGGCGCTAACCCAGGTTGGAGTCTTAATGTCATGACTGTGTCAGGAAGGAGATTCGGTCTCTTCATGGACAAAAGTAATAGTTCCTGTATGTACTGGAAGAACCTCTGAGCCAATAATTTCATCAAGCCCAGAAGCTTTTGTAAGCAAAAACAAAACAGAACAAAACATACAAACAACAACAACAACAAAACCCCCAACAGGGCATCTTGTGAAAGTCTAGAAGGGCAAATCAGCTGGGTTCCAAGCCTTGCATCAACTCTGTTTGTGTGGTCTCTCTGGTTCTCAATCCTGCATCTGTAGAACATGGCTTCCCATATCTATGTTATAAAGCTGTTTGTTGATTAAATGCAATCATGCACACATAGCATTTGGTACTCTGGAAGTGTGGAATCAATAAACACTTGTTATCAACAGGGCAGGCTATTGGGCTGCAGCCAACAAGTTAGACACAGGGGTGATTAAAAGTCTTCCATTCACTTAGAAAACATTCATGGTGTCAGTGTCGGGAGTGAGAGACCCCCCTGGGCAGCAGCTCCTCTGGCTGACCACAGGCTTGGCTCGAGCTCAGCCTTGATCTGAAGCGGGTAATGGGGTACTGGAATCTTCACAAGAGGTCTAGCCCACTTTAGGAAAGTCATACTCTCTCTGCCCAGCCCCAAGACCTTTGGACACCAATTGTAAAGCTACAGAGCAGCTAGGCCAAGGGGTTTGGAAAGAGCTGGAAGTGGTGGGACCTGTGGAAATTCAGGACTGAGATGAGAAGGTGGCTAGAAGCCAACTCTAGAACCATATGACCGGCTCCAAGGCCTCCAAGTGGAAGAAGCATAGGCTTGTAAAGGGCAGGGAATGCTCAGTCAGTGACAGCTAGGGGATTGCTCAGCTCAGCTCCGCTTTACTAAGATGAGACTCTTAAGAGGTGTCCTCCTATTGGCTCACATTACCCAGCAGTTGAGTGGAGATGGTAGCATTGTGCCAGAGGCTTAGGAACCTTTCCCAGGATGACCCTAGGCTTCTGGGTTGGGGGAGAAGTTACAAGTGTCTCTGAGCCAATGGCTAGTCTGGAGCCTCCTGGACACAGGGCTTTGTGTCACATGGTTATTGTCACACCCTGTGCAGCTGTGCCATTCTAAAAATAACTTGCTATCAGTATCTAGGTGAGGTTTAGAGACTAGAGGCCAACATTCTGGGTCAGGGGTCTCTGTCCTGGCTGCAAGGAGGAGAGATACCCCAATAGATACTACTGAGATTTGGCTGAGAGCAGCAATGGCCTCTTCCACACCCCTGCAGCCTCAGACACTCCTGTCCAGACCAACACCACCACACAGGGTGGCCAGAGGTGACAGGGTACTGAAGTTTTACAATAATTCCTCCAGCATGATGAACTCTTACCCATTCCTGGAGTCCTAGAGCCTGTGACCTGTCCACAGTACCTGATGATTAGTTCTCCCTTCTATGCATCTACTGATCATCTAGCAGAGTGCTGTCACATGGATTTTTTCTGGGCTGCTCTAAATCTAGTCTGTAACTGCCTCCTGGGCAGTGGTTTACCTGATTCATTTCTTTAGTGCCTGGTGTGGAGCTCAGTATCTATGGTAGGTGTTTGTTGGCTGAGCCAGGAGGCTCAAGTCTGTTCTTCAATTTCCTTACTTGTGTATTGAGATTGTGCTGTGTACAATGAATGGGAGTAGCATTTGACACAGGAGAATTTCATCCCCAGAGGCCCAAGGCTGGTGCCAGGGAACCAAGGCCTTTCTAGCATTAATACAAAGAGACTTGCCCGGCCTTGTTTCTTTTTATGCTCCTGGCTCACAAAGGCCTTGGGCTTGTCCCTCGGAAGGTCCTGGGAAAGGGACCTTCCTTAGAAGAGTGCTTTGAATTGAATCTCATGACCTGTGACCCTGCCCTTCTCCATTCTATTCTTAAGAGAGAAGGGAGGATCTGGGCTCCTACCTGAAGGCCCGGATGGTAGTGAGGCCTTCGACAGTTTCAGCAAAGTGGGAGAGCAGTGGGAGCTGGGTGGTGTCATCTAGCTGCTGCAGGTCCCTGTGCCCAGGAGCAGAACAGAATGGTGAGGAGGATGGGTCAGGGTGCAGCCAG
This sequence comes from Dipodomys ordii, assembly GCF_000151885.1. Taxonomy (NCBI): domain Eukaryota; kingdom Metazoa; phylum Chordata; class Mammalia; order Rodentia; family Heteromyidae; genus Dipodomys; species Dipodomys ordii. The sequence continues at coordinate 665,926 of NW_012267399.1, read as the reverse complement.
GTGTGCATCCCAGCTCCACCTAGCAGGATGTGGGCTGGCAGCTTCATCTCTCCAGGTCTCAGTTTCTCACCTGCAGAGAGGGAGGACAAAGGGACCTGTACATCAGGCTGAGTACTGAATGTAAAACGCTCAACTAGAGTTTGCGAGGCTTAGTTCCTGTCTTCCTATGCATTTGTCAGCTCACATTTGGGTCTGGGCTCCTATTGTACAGCCTGGCACTGAGGAAAGGTGAGGCAGGGAGTGCTGGCTCCATTTTCCAGGTAGACAGCTGAGATAGTTTGTCAAGGGAATGGAAAGGCCAATTCAAATCCCTCCTCTCCCAAGGACCAAGATAGGCTTTGCATCAGTCTAAAGTCTGAAAACTTGTAGGGGAGGAGAGGCCAGATGTTTCCGTGGCATCAGGGCATCCTTCTTTCCCTACAGCTGTTCCTTGACTATACACCAGGGTGGGGCAGTCTAGTTTTCCCAGGCACTCATCTCCAGGACCAGAGTAGAAACCAGAGGAATAGGGAGAACATTTCCTCTGGCAGAAGAAATAAACTTTGTAGAACAGCCTGTACTACACTGTGTTCTAACTCTTCAAATACAAAGTACAGTAGGGTGTCTGAAAAGCCACTACAATTCTGATAATATCAATGTATTATGTTCCTCTTTGGTGCCAGGGGATTCTGGATTGTTCAAGCAAAAAGCCATTTATACAAACATTGGTCCCACAGGGCAGGTGATTGTGGTCAGAATGCATCTAAATTTAATTATTATTGTTACTGATCAGTATTTTGACTCTTGTTTCTACTCAGCTACATACACTTGGGAAGAGTACTCAACCTTTCTGACCACAACCTGCATACGAAATGTATTTTATGTCACAAATCAGTATTGTCACTCCTACATGAACAAAACAAAGTTTTCACAAAGTATAGCTTGCTATTATTATATGAATACAGACATTTTAAAGTGCTAGTTGTGAGCTATGATACTGATTTCATGACCCATTACTTGTTGTAAATGGCAATTTGACAAATAGTAGCTTAGAGGATCTTTAAAACTTTCCTCCAATTTTTTTTTAATCTATGAGTTTAACAGAATCACTCCCAGAAAGAACTTCCTGGAGAATAGTGTGGTTTTGTTTTAAATAAAAAATGCATATAACTGCAGGTGCCAGTGGCTCATGTTTACAACCTTAGATACTCTGAAGGCCAAGATCTCAGGATCACAGCTTCAAGCCACTTGAGGCACATAAACCTGCAAGATTTTTATGTCTCATGGACTTTTCTGCCCAGCTGGCTTTGAACTGCGATCCTGAGGAGAATTACAGATTTGAGCCACCAGCACCTAACTGTATAGATACTTCAACTAGAATTTTTATTTAAGTATTAATGAGTATTTTGTTTTGTTTTGTTTTTTTGGTCCAGTTGTAGGGCCTGAACTCTGGGCCTGGGCGCTGTCCCTCAGCTCTTCAGCTCAAGGCTAGCGCTCTACCACTTGAGCCACAGCACCACTTCCGGCTTTTTTCTTTTTGCTTATGTGGTGCTGAGGAATCGAACCCAGGGCCTCATGCATGCAAGGCAAGTGCTCTACCACTGAGCCAACTTCCCAGCCCAGTATTAATGAGTATTTAGAGAGGAGCTGCTATTAGTTAATTTATGAGAATTGCCTTAGACAGAGCAATATGACAACCTCAATGTATACTTAATTCCTCCTTTACACATACATAACAGATTTCTACATTTTAATCTATTGAACTACTAGACAAATAGTAATGCCTGCTTACTATGAGAGTGGGAAATTCTTAAGAACAAGATATAGTTTCAATTTTCTGACATTATTTACAGTCTGTTTTGGGGAGGCAAATTTAGAAACAGTATAATCACCAAATAGAGTTTAGAGTTAAAAAGCTAAATTTTCTCTCTAGAAAATTTTGAGTAGGAAAGGGGTACACATGGCTCCAAGGCGAGAGGGCAAATATGACCAATGAAAATGTCCAGGACAGTCTTCCAGCCACGCTTAGAGTCCTCTAGCTGGGAAGTGTGGGTCAGTAATACCTCTCTTATCAGGTGTATTGGAAACTAGTCTGGTTCTTAAATCAGCCGGGCTCCTGGAATCATGCAGCCCTGTCAAAAGCATCTTGGCAAAATGAAACAAAGGACATAAAGGTGCACACACCCTGACTTAGCAATCCCATTCCTGACCATATCTCTCAAGGAAATAATTTAGATATGAACTGCAGTGTTTGTGTATGCTAACAGATAATCATGTTAGGGGAGTCAATATGGATATTTACATCACAGTTAATCTGTTATTTCTATTTTTTTTGTGGGGGGGAAGAGATGATTCTACTACTTTTAGGATGATAACTCTATAGCAAGTATACCTAACTGCCTGTTACAAAGTATTCCCTACCCGCCCCCTAAAGTTGGCAAGTGCTGCCATCACCTGGATGCCACCCGGAAGTACTTCTGGATGAAGTAGCACACAACAGCCAGGGGCAAGAGGGCCACCAGGAAGACAGGTGTGACATAGGAGATGACGGCCAAGGCTGAGACACAGAGCAGGGTGGAGCGGCTCAGGCACTCCAGCGTGGAAGGGATGTGCTGAGGGAGACAGTAAGATGCATCTGGATTAGACTGTGTTCAGACTGTTACCTGCCATGGTGTTTGTGTTCTGACTTCATTACAGGCACACAGCTTAACTATCTACCCATAAGCTACTTGAGAGAAGAAATCATGACTCGATTCTGTTACCATCTACTAAGATGGTAAAAGTAAAGAAGACAGGCCAAATCCAAATGAATATTTACCACATAATTGGGCACATTGGTTCAGAATATGCCAAAACTTGGAATGAAGCTAGTAAGGTCTTAGATGGAAGCTTAAGAGATTTGATTTCTCTCAGATCTCTTTTGTTGTTGTTGTGGGGCTTGAACTCAGGCAGGGCTCTATCCCTGAGCTATTTTGTTCAAGGCTAGTGCTCTACCACTTTGAGCCACAGCTTCACTTCCAAGTTAACTGAAGCTAAGAATCCCATGGATTCTTCTGTGCAGGCTGGCTTTGAACTGCAATCCTCAGATCACAGCCTCCTGATTAGGTAGGATTACAGGCGTGAGCCACCAGCACTCAGCCTCTCTCAGATCTTTTGTTAAGGTCTCATGGGGATACTCTGGCCTTGATACAGCATTGGAATCAGGTCAGGAACATTGGACTTCTCCCCCAGGGCTTTGATCACCTGATCTGGGGAGCCCAGCATAAAGAGAGAGGAGAATCTCCCTGGGGCCTAGCCTCCCTCTCTGGAGGGAATGTGTTATAGTCCACTACACCTGGTCAATGGTGTTACAATCAGATGAGAATCTGTTCAGGATGCTCCCAAGGGGTGTGGTCTCAAAGAACCTGAGAAGGCAAGCAGAACAGTTATTCATTCATTTATTGATTTGCTCTTTGTATATTAAGCAAAGGTATTCAGTGTCTCCAGAGTCACCTGTGAGTCTGACTCTGGGGAGCAGCTGCCTTGTCATGTCTGCAGACATATGGCCCATGTCCCTGAGAATTCCCACAGTTATTCAAAGGGGTGTTAGCCTCTGGTTAGCTTCACTGACTTGAAGGTCCATGTGTGACAAGTGCCACCCTTCTCAACTGTTTGTTAGCCTGGCTCACTCACTCAGCAGCTGTCTTCCTGGGACATACAGTCCTCTTCAGTGGGACAACCTGCCAGGAGAACCAGGCTCTGGGACAGCCTGTCAGCTGGCTGACCCTGCAAAACCCTAAGCCAGTGCTTAGGCTGTGACCTGGAGTCAGCCCAACCCCAGAGAATTTCTGAACCACAGATCTGGAGCAAATAAAGGCTAAGGGGAGGACATGTTCATGGCCACAGAGAGCCCAGGAAGCAGCAAGATAGAAAGTGTTGTCAAGTGATAGGTCTGACGTCCTCCAGGGATCTGATAACCTATTTGTCTGTTGAACTTTTACACTGAGTTGTCTGGCCAGTTGGGCAGTCACAGTGCTAAGTTTTCCTAACCAGGCAGGTTTCAGCTTCATATCTATCCCATTAGGACGACTGGAACACTATGTCCATTTCCAGGCTGGTGGAGGGAGGGAAGGAGAGAGGTGGCAGCAGAGCCGGTGGGTGGCAAAGGGCAGTTGGCACTATCTAAGGCAGGGAGCTCACCTTTGCCCAGAGCCTACAGATGCTCATGTTGAAGGGCTAGTGGGCATTTAGATGAACTAATTATGCCAAACATCCAGCACAGAGCTGAGGAGGACAGTCCAACATTCACTGTGTCCTTGTGTCACCATCACAAGTCTATGACAAAGGTAGTCTGTGCCCAGTTTATAGGTGGGGAACTGAGGCTCAGAAGTCAATGACTAGCTACCACATAGCTGCGTGTGTGTGTGTGTGTGTGTGTGTGTATGTGTGTGTGTGTGTGTGTGTGTGTATGTGTGTGTGTGTGTGTGTGTTTACCTCATCGGGGCAAGGATGATACGGTTCAGCAGGCTGCGGTGCAGCCTCTTGGCCACCTTCAGCCCCGTCCACTCCACCGTGACAGAGGTGATGAGACACAGCACAATGCCCAGGCTGCAGAGCACAGTGAACACCATGGCATAGACGGACTGGTCCAGGGTACACTCCTGGAGAGGCAGAGAATAAGGGATCCTGCAGCTGTAGAGATGTATAGGCTCAGCCCTCTTCCCCCACCCTGGCCCTTGTTGTGGGGCTGTGGCCACACCTGGCTAAGGGAGCAGTTCCTGGCCACAGGGCTCAGAGTCAGGGCACTGTCAGTCCACTTGGCTAGCCAGTAGTCGATGGCCACCAAGACCATGTGCTTGAGCAGCTGGGAGAAGATGAGCAGTGACAGGAGCAGGATGCCGGCTGAGGACAGATACTTGGCACAGGCTCGCCATGGAATCTTGGCTCGTTGGTGCAGCACTGACGACAGGTTGTCATCTTCCTCGCTCTCGGCTGCCTCCTCTGTAGGCCGCAAGAACCCACCCTGTGGCTTTAAATGTCACATCCTTCTAAGGGTGAACCAATGAGCATTTATCCCTACTTACCGATGGGGAAATTGAGGTACACAGAGAAGGAGAGATTTAATCAAGACACACCCTCTCCCTACACCTGGCACCCAACATCTTAGTATCCCTGTGGTTGATCATTTTATGCCTAGTCCCATGTTTCTGTACCTTCCTCTTCTTCTTCATCCTGCAGAAATCCATCTCTTGAGGACATGGCACGGGGCAAGCCCTCAGGAGGATCTGTGGCTTTTCTTTCCATGACTGTTTCCTTAAAGACAGACAGGACCTGGTCAATTTTCAGTCTGTGCAGGTAGGAAAAGGGAGGTGGTGTGTGGAGCAACCATTCCCATGGTGACCAGTGTCAGGCTTCCAGGCAGCCCCTGGCTTGGGGAGGTGCACATAGATATGTATTCCTTCCACGTCATCAGCTACCAGCACCTTATGATCCTAGTGGAGGAGGAGGTGGTAGATCTATCATTTCCCCTTTACTTAGTTTCTGTGATTCAAGTGATTCACAGCCCACAACCTTGGATGGGCCAATCCTCATATTCCATCCCCTTCACCATGACGATCTATTCAGAGGCGAACGCAGAACTAAATTGGACCAATGACAGTCTGATGAGTCTTTGCTTAGCCAGTTTGAGTTGATTTCCCAAAGCTTTACAGATGAGTTATATATAAGTACCAGAGGATGAGAGGAAGGCATGCATTTATTTGTTTCTGCTCTGGGGACCTGGCATAGGCACTGGCTCTTCTCTGATATGAATAAGTTCATGCCAGCTCACATGTGCTGTCCTTTGGGGGTGTCCAGGGATAGTGAGAATAGGCAGGCCTTTGTGAATGTAGTTTCTAGCAAAACCTCATATCCAAGAGTGGCTGCCTACCTCACAAGATACACTCACCTTCTCCAGTTCTTGGTCCTGCCTGTTCATGAGGGTCTTCCAGTGCTCAAAGAGCTGGCATTCGCACCTCTGGAAGTCCTTGAGTGTACCCTCCCTCTGGATGGTGCCATCCTTCATGGCGATGATCTGCAAAGGCAAAAACAAAGTTGGCATGGAGGTTGGTTGGGGAGGTGGAGCCAAGGCTGAGAAGTCTGAGATGGATGTGTGTATAACTGTTCACCTTCTAGGGGTAGCCTTCTTCATTTACTTCAGTAGGCAGTAGTGGTAACCAACCCTTACCAACACCATTCTCAGTGGTTCAATCTGCAGAGCAATTGAGTTCCTCCTAGTCAAATGGCTGTTACCCACAAGGACTCCACCAGTACTAGTTTTCATCTGCTTAACAGGCTAACTGCAATTACCCTTTGCTCCTGCCGATGGCAGGGCTTGTAGAGTCTTTCAGTACTTGCCAAAGCTCATGTTGGTCTAAATATGTGTGTCTGTGCCCTTTTGGAACCACTCAGACTTTATTTGAAATGCTCAATGGCACTGTCACATAGTCCCCAATTAATTGACCCTTCTCAATCCATACCGTGAGGGGATTCAGGGAAGACACTTAGGAGCCTTGTTCATGGGCATCTTAGGAAACTAAGCACCCGTGTCTGCCTTCTTTGAATTCAGGATTGTTCTGAATTACCCTGCCAGGGTCAGCACAGAAACTCATAAATAAGCCTTCTGTACCTGTTTGGATAGTTTTAAAAATATGGACTTCCTTTGGTCTTTTTGGTCTTTCTCACAGTGGAGGAGGATTTCAGCACACATGGAAGAAAGAATTATTTGGGGAAAAATTTGAGGACCATTTGGCATACGTCTGAAGCTCAGAGAAGACCTCAAGTTTTGGCTTCTATCTCAGGAAATTTTATATAGGAGTAGGCAGGGCTTGGATTTCAAAACTCACATTATCTTCATTGTGGAAACGGAGTGATTGCCAGTGACTTAAAAAGTAACTATTTTCTGCTTGTTGAAGAATATGAGAATGTAATTAATGTGAGGTTTCACAAAAGGCATTCTATTGGGAATACTAAAGTTTCCATTACTGCCACTGTTTGTTTCTATTATCTCCTTCTAATCCCATCTTGAATCCAACACTCCCAGGAAGTTAGAGGAGGGGAAACAGCTCTGCCATCCACACATTTCTGAGGCTGAAGGATGAGGCATCAGCTAGGGGAGCAGAGATGTTAGGAACTGAGTGTCTCTGCATTCCCAAGACTGGTGCCAGCCTTGGGTACATGCACAGGGGGACAGGCCATCTGAAGGCCAAGGTGACCTCAAATCCCTGGGTCCTTGGAAATCTCGAACAGCTCTCTGAGCTGTCCAATCTGTACAAAGCCACCCAGGGCTGGCCTCTTCTGCTTTGCTGCCTTTGGCAATTGCTATCGGACACATGACTGACTCCTTTAAAGATGCCTGATTGCTCACCCCCACTCCAAGCATCTATAATCTGAACCCCTTATGGCTCCTCACCCAGTCTGCATGGGGCAGGTACTGTAGCTTGTGGGTCACGAGGACCACTGTCCTCTTGTCATCCCGGAGAAGTTCAAGGATTCCAGCCTGCATCAAGTGATCACTCAGATGCACATCCAGAGCTGAGAAAGGATCATCCTGGGCAGAGGGGAAAAGGCAGAGGTAGGTGTGGGGGAAGGGGTAACAGTAAGTATGAAGAGCTACCAGAGTTACATCAACCATGATCTCAGGACTGATACTGGTTAGCTGTGTCATCTTAGACAACTCATCTGACTTCTCTGAGCTCAGTTGCCTTATCTTAAAATGGGACTACTGTCAGTTCTTATTCTCAAACAGATCCAATCATTTTGCTTCCAGTCTCCTGAAACTTCAGTGGTTCCCCACCACGTATAAAGCCCAAACTTCCTAGTGCAGCATTCCAGGCCCTCTCCAACCTGCTTAATCTTCCTCATGTCTTTCCCAAGTCCCCTCTGTTGTAGATTTCCAAGGCGCAGGCCACTCAAGGTCTTTGTCCAAGCTGTTTCCTCTGTCTGGGGTACTGTTCTGCCTTCTGTCTGCCTACTAAACTCCTACTCACCCAAGAACTAGTCCTGAGCTCACCCTCCTCCTACCTTTCCCTCTTCTTGCCTCTTGAGAAATCCTGTGCAAAGCCAGATTTGAGTTATGGTTTAGCTCTGACTGTGAGGACTCCCAGGAGCTGGCATCTATTGTGCCTGTGACTGGTGCAGAGTAGGAGCTTAAAAAAGGTTTCTGAAACTTTCTGAAACTCTCCCCACTTTTCCTTAACATGGTTGTTTATATCTCAGGCAAGACCCTGAATGATCTAGAACCTCATCTGCCGAGTGCTAACACAGACCATGAACCTTCACTTTTGAAGCACCTTCGGTGAGGAGTGTTATGTGTGTCATGGGAGAGGAAAGAGAATAAAAGCTGGGATCAGAGGCCCAAGGTTCCTTGTTCTAATGCCCTGTCCAAACAGCTTCCTACCTTCCTTCTGTTCAACTGCTTAACTCTCTCCAAGGCTGTCTTTCAGGAAGTCACCCATGATTATTCTAGCCCATAAAGCTGTCTCCTGGACCAGGCTCTTACTCTGTACTGCACAGCTCAGCTTTGAACTGGTTGTGGCTCCTGTATGTGGGTGAACTCTGTCTTCCTAATCATATTCTACATCTTCAAGTCCAAGGGCTGGGTTTTAAAGCCTCTAACAAAGAGTTTAGCATGAAGTCATGCAGTAGTAGCTAATAAATATTATCTCATTTTTGACAATTTGTGTTTACCTGGAGTGCTATGTGATAATTACAGTGATCAATTAGCAACACCTGTCCTAAGTGTAGGATGTATTCCATGCATTTGCTATTCTGATAGCTGGTCTGCAGGCATGTTGGTAAGTTGGAGCTGTCCTTTAAAAAGCTGTCCCTAGCCACAACTTGACTCCCCTCATGGCTATTGTAGATCTCAGGGTCAAGTCTATAGTAGGTCTCTATCCTTGCCTTAGTTTCCCTATCAATAAGAAATACTCTGGAAGGAAAAGTTTACTCAGAGGGAGGGGGGGTGGGGAGAGATTGTTGGGTGATGGATGGCACACATGTGTACATATGTGTGTAAGCCTCTAGTGGCCAGGGAGGCAGTCAGGAATGAGGATCCAAGGGACAAGCCAGCTCAGGCACTCACCAAGAAGACAACGTTAGTGTGCTGGTAAAGCGCACGGGCCACACTGATTCGTTGTCGCTGACCACCAGACAGGTTAATACCCTATCACCAAAGGGGAGAAATAGATCATGCCACAGCCATTCAGGGATGCTGCCCTACAACACCCTCCCCACCCCCTGCCTTCATCTACTGGACTGTGAGCTCTTTGGGACAAAAGCCTGGATCTATCCATCTCTTAGTCTCCTCCTTGCTTTGTAGAGAGAAGGAACTTGTGAATATTTACTGAATTCAACTGGAATTTCCAAGTCTTTGAAGATTCTTCTCATATTGCCAATAGAAGAACTGGGGATTTAAATCACACACAAGGAAAAGGATGGTAGAATCCTGTTTGTAAAAATTAATGAAGGAGGGCTCCATCTGGACCAAGAACAGAAACTATACAACCCTTTGGCCTGACCCAGTGTCCTGTGGGCTGAGTATACATATGTGTGGTACAAATGAAAGACATATTGCCATCCCTAGGCAGGGAGGGCTTGAAGCTGACCTGGCCCATCAGCTAGGGCTCAAAAACCAACAGGACAACCATCAACAAGGGGTTCACACTGGATCCCATATCAGCCAGCTCTTTAGTCTTCACCTCCCCCCGCCCCTTATTCCCGGTCACACAGTCTTCTTGAGAAGTACCTCAGGGAACAGTGGTAGTAAGTGTAATGGTGGGGGGTAGAGACCAATGGAGGCTGCTACTAACCCGTTCCCCAATCTGGGTCTGGTCTCCATGGGGCAGGATATCAATGTCTGGTTGCAAAGAGCAGGCTTCGATGACCATCTTGTACCTGGAGAGAGGTAAGGGTGAGGGCACCTGATCAGCCTGGCTTGAGTGGAAGCTCAGCACCTGGGATCATTTGTCTCTGGGTAGCTGAACCCTGGTAAATGATGGCTTAAATGGGCCTCCTGCTTGGGCACAAGCAAACACCATGTGAGTTTGAAAACAGCTGAGGTCAGCACCCTCATGCAGACTTGGAGCAAGTTAAATATTTGAAGGATGAAATTGGATGGGAACAAACAGGCTGAGTGAGTGACAAGTCCTTATGCAGTGGGAAAGGCTGCAGTCAGAGCCTATCCTCAGGGCTCTGCCTGGGAAAAATCACTGCTGGTTGATTTAGGCAGAAATGATGATGGCTAGTCAAATATTTGTCTTGCTTGCACTTCTCATTCTCTCCTGAGCAGCCTTTAGCCTGGGCAGGTGCCAGCCCGGCTCCATGGAAGCACCAGAGTGTCTTGAGGCAGCTTTAGCTTTGACACCTTTTTCAGTCACCTAGATAACCTTGGGCAAGTTACCTAACCTTTTGGAGGTGTGGTTCTCTTAGTATTGTTGTGTTAGGGGAAATCATATGGAGGAAGAACCTGGCACAGGGCCTATGCCTGGTAAAAGCTCAGTGGGTGCTGGTTGTGAATGTCCTCACGGGGAGGAAGGAGTGTTGAGCATGGAAAACCAGACTGAGCTTGAGACAAGACATAGTGAGGGACTATCCCATACCCAGGTACATTTGGATGCTTTGCTGAACTCCAGATTAAACACCTGGGTGTGAGTGACTAATGAGGGGCAGGGCGACTGAGGGAGGACTGGGGCCCAGGGAAGGTTGGTAACCCTGCAGAAGAGCCCTGTGTTCCGCCCCAGCCTCTCCTTTGTTACCGTTGTTTGTTGAAGGAACTCTCGAAGATGATGTTCTCCTCTACAGTGGCATTTAGCAGCCATGGTTTCTGAGAAGCATAGGCCACAGGGCCCCTCTTTCTAGAACAAGCAAGGGAACTGGGGATTAAGGGAGGCATTCTCAGGGGTTCATTCTCAGGGGTTCATTCTCAGCTGATGGCTTAGGCTGGGGCAAGAGAGAGGGACATTTCTTCCCCCAAATTCATTCTGTTACCTCTTCTTCCCCACTGGCCTGTGGTAGATCTAGGTGGGCAGGCCTCGGCTGACTATGAGAGGGACAGGACCTTGGCCTCCTACCCTACACCCAGTCCTCCCAGCCCGGTGGGCTGCTCTCCTTCCTGCTTCTCTACCTGAAGCAGGGAAGAGCCCAAGGATCACTCCAATGATCACTCCAAACCAATGATCACTCAACCCCTAATTTCTTCCTCCTTCAGTAGCCCTTGAACACTACTGAATTACAAAGAGAAGAGAAAGACTTTATTTTTAAACTGAGAGCCAGGGATATCACATTTTGTGCACCATGGCTTTCAAGCTCTCTTCTCCCACTCCCTCACCAAGGTGAACCATTGTGAAGGGAGTAGCCATGCGAGGAGGCAGCGCCTGAACCTGAGGGAAGCACAAAGGCCCCCCACCCCCTCTCTGCTTGTTCAGTCACTGGGACTGGACCTGATGATGTTCCCTAGGGTCACATGAGTCCCATGGGCCCAAAGGCCCTCTGTGTGTGGGGGGGGAGGGGGAATGCCTAATCTGGAGGATAAGTACTCCCAGACCGCATACCTGATATCAGAGTCAGCTGCTGTTTCCCGCTCTGGGCTGCTGGGTGGGAGCAAAGACAGGCCTCAGGTTTTGTCCAGTGGACTGCATCTCCTAAAAAGACTTCAGGCTCACTCAAAGTCCACCTGAGTGTGCCTCGATAACCACATTGGTAGCCACAAGTAAAGTCTGGGGGATGGCCATTCTGGAGGTGCTACCACTGCTTAACCTGTATGTGAGGAGCCCCTGGGAGCCTGGTTCAGTAAAGAGGAAGAAGGGGAGGGGGAGTACCATTGGGCAGGGTCTCCCAGTGAGAGGAATATAAGGTCCCTCTGGCCTAGCCTCTGAATCTGGGCTCAGATGAGCAGGCTGAGGTCTTAGGCCCAGGGCTGCACATGGGCAGGGCACTCTGGACACTGGGTGCCACCAGAAGAGCTGAACAGGGCTCCAGGCTCAGACCACGTGGCCTTATCGGAAGGCAGGGGGATCCGAGGGATCTGCCAGGGAGGCCACTTTGGCTGTGGTGCTCTCATGCTCTGACTGCCCGAGTGGCTCCATGACAAATAGTCTATCTCTTCATTCTCATCGTACACATACACATACTTGTCACATGCTATGTATGACTTTTGGCTCAAGAAATACTGTCACTACAGCTGAGCCTGTCATCACATTGAGGACAAGGTGGGCGAAAGGGCATGTACAACACTGGAAGGGATGACAATGGTGGTGGAGTGTGACAGCAGGAGACTTAACTGATTTACTCAGGTGATCGGGCCTTCCCAGGCCAGGGTCCTAACTATGTCCTCAGGGAAAGGGAGGGGAGGAGAGGGAGGGGAGGGGAGGGCTGTGAGGTCTCAGCATCTTGTTGATTTGCTTCCTTCGGAATTTTTGGACTTGCACTGAACAAACAGAGCAACGAGACTGACTTATCTCAACATCTAGCTCCCTGTCTTATAATCATGTTTCTCAGATTATTATTTTTTTCATGATTACTTCTAGAGCCATTTTAGACATAGTTTTCTAATTGCCTGTTTTCTGTCATTTAAGAAAATCAATTTGGTGTGTTTTGGGATATTCACACAGTTATTCAATCACTGCTATCTAGTTCAAGAATATATGCATCATCCTCCCAAAAGAATCCTCTCCCTCACTACATTAGCAGTCATTCCTTCTTCCTCCCTTGAAAGGAGCCTCTGGCAACCCTTAATCGACTTTATGCTTCTGCTTTCCATGAATTTAATATCACAGATATGCTAACACCTGTTTATGTACTATGACCCTTTGATGGGCAAAAAGTATTGTAAAAATCTAATTTTTTTTCTCCTCTATCAAGACCAAGTTTTGCCCTTGCTGAGGAACACGATTTAACATCCCTACCTCTGAGAGTATGTCAGTAACACAGCCTTGAATCCATCCTTAGCATTCTCACCCCGAGACCCCTCACCCCTACCCAGACCCTTCTCTTCCTTGGGACCCACTCCTAACCCAGCCACGAGCCCCCAGGAGGTACCTGGAATCCTCTCCTGTCTCGCTGTCAGGAAGGCTGTTGGGGCACAAATAGGAAGATCAACGGCAATTACATCTTTCCATCTTACTGAAGCTCTGGGAAGAAGGGTGCCCTAATCCTCCCACACCCTCCCTTCCTAAAGGTCCCAGGGGCTTCCTTATGGCAGAAGTACTCTTCTTCATGTCAACCCACCAACTTCCCCCAGAACCTAGCTGTGCACCCTCCAATTGAACCTCCAGGCTCAGTCAGTCATCCAGGATTGGCTCAGAGCAGCAGCAAGGCACCAAGGTGGTTTCATAGTTAGGAAATCTCTGACCTAATAATGGAATAGGGTGTGACTGACTTTTTTTTTTTTTTAATAGAATGCACTGCATGTGATTCAGATCTGGTTTTTTTGTGACTATTTCTCTTATGGATCAATGCACAGATACATGCAACTTTGATGTAAAAATGCATTTCAACACTATAAATTCTAGCAAAACGTTTTATTGAGAAATAAGGAAGTGACTTGAATTTTGATAGCGACTTTCTCTGTGCTTGTTAATTTACCCTTGCCCAATGAACATCTCCCATCTTTCCAGAAACAGCCCTCTGCCATTTAAGAAAAATCAACTTGCTCTCTTTGTATATAGATCTTATTTTCATATGATTGAGAACAGTTGACATTTACCAAACTTTTACAGGCACTCTGGTAACTACCATAATAGTATTGCTTCTTGTACTTTACAAAATAACCACATGAAGGTTTATTTTGATTGTTCCCACTTTGGCTATAAATAGTGAATTTTAGAGAGGCTCAATAACTTGCCCAAAGTCACACAGCAAGGAGTAGCAGAGTAAATACATTTCCCTCCAAACTTCATGCTTTAAATATTCACGCAATGTTTCTTCACTGTGGCTTCCCATCACCACACCTCTGTCAGGAAACTTAGGATGGGTCAACATAGGGATGGACATTAAAACTGTCCTCCTGCTCAGGTAGGGGGCAAAAATGATGAGTGATGGGGACAGTCATGAGGGATGTATAATAGAATTACCAGTCTCCTCCATTCCATTTCTCTGAGGTTGGTAGGCTCTTTCCAATCTCTTAACCCAAACTAACATGAATTCTCCAACCACTAGATTGCTGTAATTCACAATTTGCAGACAGGCTTTGCTAATGGGAGGCAGATTAAGAAAACCAAAGCTGACAAATTCCAGCTCTGTGGCCACATCCCAGATCAGCTTATCTCTGGAGTCCTGCTTTAACTGCTTCTAGAGTAGCAAAACCTGCTGTTAATGCATCTGGAGACTCCCTGGGGACCCAGCACGCCAGTGCTCCCAGCCCTGACTCAGTGTGCATCATTGTCCTGGCTGCTCAATTAGCCCTCATAATGGACTACCTAACTCTCCAATCAACTCTTCGGTTGTCTGCAGGGATTTTAAGGCAGGAAGAGCATCTTTTTCAGCTTCCACGGTGCTTACCACATGATAGATCTGTAATAAATGGAGCTTGCTAATGGATATATTAATTATTTGGGAAAAAGAGAGGGCGGGTATAGTATTCACTGTGGGCCCTTTCTCATGCATGACGCAAAGCTGTTTCCAGATACCATCTCATCCTTCAGCCCCATACATCTTATCTCCACTCTACAGATGAGGAGATGGACTCAGAGTCTGCAGAGCAGGCTCAGAGAAAGGAGGAGGGGAAGGGCTGCAGCGTACATCTGGGTTCGACTACTCTAGGATAGCTCCTTCGGGTCCTTCCAAGGCTTGTGTGTGTCTGTTTTAATGCAAAGAAATAAAGAGAAAGAATGCCTAGCACTCAGGAGGTTGAGGCAGGAGGAAGAGGAGAACAAGTTCAAGACCAGCCTGGGCTACATAGTGAGATCCTGTTTCAAAATTTAAAATTAAAAAGAAGTTAAGAATGATACATCTGGCAGGTGCAAGGGACTTACATGTGTGTTGTGGGCATCCAGTTTCTCCTCTGCATTTTGGGAAACCCACATTCTCTCCAGTTAGCCAAAGGTGCCACATGGAATCAACACAGAACCTTCCTGTCCTACCCAGGGTTCACAGTCTTGATAAATCAGGGGAAAGTCAGAGAGTTATAGGGGTCAAAAGAAAAGTAGAAGGAACAAAGTATTGAAGAAAATTTGGGGAAAAGTATGTGAAAACATGTATATAAATACATAGAGAAAAGATAGGAGGCTTCAGGGTATTAAGTGCTTTTTAAAAAATCCTCTTTATACTTGTGTTACTTCTCTAAATTTAATGTGCATTGTTGTAGAATCAGAGAAAAATGCAATTTTAAAATCATATGGAAGAGGAAAAGTTCCTAGCATGACAGAGCTGAGCTGAATCATGAAGGTGGGGAAGGACAGGGCAGTGGAGAAAGAGGGAGGGAAATGTCGGGTGAAAGAGGATGCAACATATGGAGGCAGACAGAGTGGAGAAGTAGGCAGATTGAATCCAGAGGCTTTTCTGCTAACTGGCTGAGAAACCCAGCCCTTTGTTCTAAGAGAAGCCTCCATTTCCTTCTCTGTCAGATGGGAGTGGAGATATAGCCTTACTGAGAATATGTTGTAAATACAGCATGTAGGTGGTTGGAGGGAAGGATGTGAGGTTGGAGAACTGAGAGACACTGTCTTTGAAGCTCATTGCTGAAGTCTTCCAAGTGGCCCCAACACTCCGTTAAGACCTATGTCATACATAAAAGGCAAGATGGGTAAACTGAGGTGGGAAGAGTTAGGATTTGAAGGCCTCTGCACTCCACATGTTCTGCTTCTGGCAGGCCCTTGGCAGTTCTGAAACACTGCTTTTGCCCACAGTTCTTAGGTCAGTTAATGCCATCAGGTCCCACATAGTTGAGAAAAATACTTTTCATGTCCAGAGTAAGAAACTGAGCCCCAAAGAAGTGAAGAAACCTGCCCAAGTTCATAGATCTAGAGAGTGGCAGAGTCAGGAATTTAACCAGAAGACATCTGTTTTCCAACTTAGGCTAGTCAGCTCCATTTCTCGTGCCACACCACCTCTTCCAGGAAACCAGGGGTACTTACGCCCCTGACTTCTCCATCCTAAAAGCTCCAGAGCCTCTTGGGCAAATCAAACCTCGCAGCAGTGCTGAAAAGGACATTTAAAAAAAATCACCTCTTGGGGAATAAGGGGCCTTGGCAGACACACTTCACACCAACCACAACCAGGCAACAGGCTCTGAGGCAGGCCCAGGGCAAAGAGGACTCAGGCCCCCTGAGTCAGCAGACACTGGTAATAGTTAGGAGAGTTAGCAGGTAGAAGGGGCAGGGCCAGTAGAGAGCCTTAGGAAATCCGAAGATTTTCAGTTCCTTGTGGGAGTGGGGACCCTCCCTTCTAAAGCTTTTCTTTCTTTCTCCCCCGCCCCCTTCCACCTTTTCTTTTTTGGTCTATCATGGGGCTTGAACTCTTGGGCCTGCGCCCTGTCCCTGAGCTCTTCAGCTCAAGGCTAGTGCTCTACCACTTTGAGCCACAGCGCCACTTCTGATTTTTTTGGTGGCAAATTGGTGATGAGTCTCAACTGACTTTCTTGCTTAGGTTGAGTAGCTATGATTACAGGTGTGGGCCATCAGGCCAGGTTTCTAAAGCTTTTCTAAGGACCTGCTTCTTGCTGGTCCCCAATGGGGGCACTTAAAATCATTCTGCTTTCAATATTCATGGCCCTATTCTTTATTTCCTGGAAGAAACTCCATCTGCATATATCTGCTAACATTGACCTTTCACTAACATGTTTTCTTTTTAAGGTTTACAAAAGGAGTTTGTAAATTCCCATGTTGGCAGTTTACTGAAGCAGCCAGCCAGCCAGGGTTATGACTCGTTAAATTGAATGCTTGGGAGCCAAAAGGCCGAGACCCAGAGTCAGGATGCTGACATGCAGAGTCGGTTCAGGGATACTGTAGTAGTTCTCCAGGGTGCTGTGCAAGATCTCAGCGAATGGGGTTCCATCTGCCCCTATCTACCTAGGGCTCCCTATGCCAGAGACCAGGTATTTCCCTATGTAGCTTACACAGAGCAGTTCACAAAAATATATATTGTGTATTAGACCCCTGGGGTATAACAGAGCTTCAAGGAATCCAGTGGCCTGGGGGAAGGACAGATTAGCAAATAATTGCAATGCAGTAAGACACATACACTAATAGAATTTGCTCATGCAAGTATTGATGGAGCTGAATGCTGGTGGCTCACACCTATAATCCTAGCTGTCTCTGGGGAGCTTTCCATTGTCTCTCTTGAGATATAGGCTGAAATATGATTAAATAACAGCAGGGAATTTTGTTCTTGGCAAAGATATACACTGCTAAATAATAATGTTTATAATAATATTTACAGGGCACTTTCTTCATGTTAGGTTAATCCTCATATCAGCCCTACAAGTTAAAAGGAGAAACTGGCACATAAAGCTTATGGAATTTTCCAAAGCATGGAGAACAAATGGGAGCCCAGGGAACTTGGCTCCAGAGCATTTGTCCTCTCTGCTCAGCCATACTTAGTTCATTTGGTCCCTGGAGGAATAAATGAACAGTTGTACCAATAAACCAAGCCCTGTCTCCCAAGAGCATTCTTGGCTGTGCTTCCTAATCTCCCAACTTCCTGCTTTGTGACTTTTGGAACTCTTTCTGACTGTTTGGTTGCCGAGGGCTTGGCCCTGGTAGGGACAAAAACCAAACCATGCCGCTGGGCATGGTTTGGCATTGTCCTCACCTCTGGCTTCAGGTTCACAGAATGTCAGGAGGGGCTACCAGATCAAAAGCTATTTTGTTCTTGGCTCATTTTGCAAGTATACCATCTCTCTGCTGACCAAAGGCCCAATACCCAAGGCATGGAGCTTCTCCTAGTAATGGAAGGACATACAACATATCCCCCACTCACAGGACAGGGGGTTCATATAAGGATGTGAGTCTACCCAGGACTTCATGGGACCAACAACAGAAGGCAAATGAATCATGTTGGCTTAGATTCCTTTTCTCAGCCAGGGTAATAAGCTCATATCTGACTCCTTTCCTGCAGCCTCTTCTCTCATTCATATTCATTCTCCCTCTCCCTCTCCTTCCCTGCCCTATTCCTCTCTCATTTTCTCCAGCCTTTGGGCTAAATCTCAATTTCCATGTCTAATAAAAATCAAATTTACTTTTGCAGTCTGGTCTTTAGCATTCTACCCATACCCCAGAACTCCAGGCACGTAGAACCACCTCTTAAATAGCAGCAAATCTTTGTCCATATGCTTACCTGGATCACTTGCCTGTTCCACTTCTGCCTTTTCTTTTCTTTCCCTTCCTTCCTCCTGTCACTCCTTCCTTCCCACTTCTTTCCTTTTTACTTTTGTGCCAGTACTGGGGCTTGAACTCAGGGCCTTGTGCTTTTGCTTGGCCTTTTCTTCTCAAGGATGACATTCTACCACTGGAACTACACTTCCACTTTCAGCTTTTTGGTGGTTATTTGGTGATAAGAGTTTCATGGATTTGTCTGCCTGGGATGCATGTGAACTGTGATCCTTAGATATCAGCTTCCTGAATAGCTAGCCATCCCTGCCTTTTCCATTGGATGAGCCCACACTTGTCTCCAAGACTTGCATATCACATCTACAGTGGGTCTTTTCTAGTCAACTACAGAAATCATTGTTATTCCTTTGAGCTCTAGCATCACACTGATCTTTTTTCCTCTCCATTCAAATCAAAGGCTACACCTTAACCATCCTTGCATTCCTGTTATTTATGTACAGGGTCTGTCACACAGCAAGTGCTCAGTCCATGTTGAGTGAGTGAATACATCAATGTGGGAAAATAGGAGCACAAACTAAGTCTATAACAAGTACTCACAACTTCTTAGGGTTGGCTAAAAGGATGTCCCCACTGGGCCTGGGCAAGAGTTGGCCTGTTTAGAGCAAGGAGCATTCTAGGGCAATAAATCTGGGCACTACAGTCTCCAAACCCAGTCTTGAACAGAGATAGGAGCTGGGTGAGAACTGAGTTGCCTTGATGAGGAGCATAAGTGTTGATGACAAAGCCTTGAAAGCTCGGCTGAAGAAACAAGTACATGTATCACAGCACAGAGCTTGCTGGCCTTTGGACTAATGGTTGGGAGAATAGTTATTCCTTCACAATGCTCATGTACCCTTCTCTCAGTTCATGGTGGAAGATCAAGTGCTGGAGTCTAGCTATAAATCCCACTTCTGCCACTTGAGTGAGGTACCATTTTCTTCAGCTTACTTTCCTCCTCTTTGAATAACAATTGTCCCTGTCTCATAGGGTGTGGCAAAGACTGTGGCAATGCAGTACCTGGCAAAGAGACTGGTACATGAGAAGTGGCCTGTGTTAGCTTCCCTGAAGAAGATCCCTTGCATCTCCTGGGGGTGGGGGGGGGGTGGAAGGCCTACTACACAGAGAATGGAAGCAGTAAGACCTTGAGGATGGGCATATCTTGGGGGACATGTGTGGCTGAACTAGCAAGGTTGAGTCCATGGAAAGTCACTTGCCATCTCTTCTGGCCAGAAGTGATATGCTTCTGTGAGGATACGTGAAAGAAGAAGGTAAGGAGGAAGAAGAGACAAGGATCAGGGACATGTTGGTATTCAGACATTGGGCCCAAGATTTTTGCCTTAGCTCATTTCTTTTTCTTTTTACATTTTTAAATTGTGAGAATACCGTACAGAGGGTTACAATTACATGGGCAAAATAACGAGTACATTTCTTATCAAGCATTGTTGCCTCCTCCTTTGTTTCCCCTTCCCATCCCCCATACGCCTTAGCTCATTTCTGTACTTAAGCTGATGAATAATTGACATCTAGATAATTTTACCCTAAAAATGACTAGCAGAGAAAACCTGTCCCTTTGAGGAACTGGCAGCAATCCTATTCCTGGGTAAGAGTAAAAACCCCAGCAGGATGCTTGAGCTGTCTTACCCTTGGAAAAGTCAGGCTTTGTGAGGACTGCTGACCACCTTTATACCCTCTTCATTTCAAGGCTCTTTAAAAAAGACACAGATACTAGTAGCTCATGTCTGTAATCCTTGCTCTTTAGGAGTAGAGATCTAAGGACCAAAGTTTGAAGCCAGCCTGAAACAGAAAAGTCCAAGAGACTTTTATGTCTTCAATTAACCAGCAAAAAGCTGGAAGTGGAGGTGTGGCTCAAGTGGTAAAGTGCCAGCCTTGACCGAAAAAGCCAATGAGAGGCCCCAACTTGAGGCCCCAGCACTGGCATATGCATACACACACACACACACACACACACACACACACACACACACACACAAACACAGCCACATTATAAGCATCTTTTTATCAACCAACTTCAGTGCTATGTAGAAGAAGGTGATTATAAATAATAGATTCATGATGGACTCAGCCTGAGGTTTTATCTCTTTAATTAAGGTAGTGATCTTTGCCTCTCTCCCTCCACTATTGGTCTGTGTTAGCTCTTGGTTTTCACATACCCACTGGATGGTCTGTGTCAACTTTGCTCATAACCAAGCCAGAAACCAATGGTGCATTGCAAGTTCCCACACTGGAAGTGTAGCTAGCTGAGTGAACATGGGACCTAGGGTCAAACAGAACTGAGTTTGGATTCCAGGTCTGTCACTTAGTAGCTATGTGAATTGGAGCAATTAATTTAACCCTCATTCATACAACATGGCCTAGTAACAGTACTTATCTTTTTCATTATCACAATGATTAAATGAAATGGTACATGCAAAAGACTTGGCAAAAAATTGTATTATATCACCTAGTGAGAAATATGTGATATAAATACTAATGATGATTATAAGAATATCTAGCATTTACCGAGTACTGACTAAATGCACAGTGGGAAGTCAGTAAATGCACGATGCATCCTCCACAGACAGAACAGTTGTTGAGAGGGCACCCTACTAATTGGGACTGGAGAATAGACTTGTTACCTGTTCCAGAAGACAGCCCCTGAGATCTTCTGCATCTCTCCCAGTGTGGCAAGGAGGAGTGAGGACTTGCCACAGCCTACCTGCCCCACAATCATGGTCAGCTGACCTGCAAGGAGAGAGGGTAGGAGATGGGAGAGGAGCTGGGGAGAATCTGACTAACCAACCATAACCCAGAAGAATAGTCAGACAAAACGATATCCAACTCTGAGGGCATTTTCTTTTCTCCTACTTGGAAGCCCTGAGAAGTCCTCTCCTGCCTTTGAGTTTTTCCTTCCCGAAACTGACAGCATCCTCTTGTTTCTCTTCCTTCACTCTGATGCCCTCTTCCTTGCTTCTTTCTTACATGATCCCCAGTGTGATCCCCACCTCATGCACCTGACATCGTTGGCTATTCAAGTTGATCTTTTTCTGAATTGATCATTGTAATAGTTGGTGGTGGCCTCAAGGTTCTGCTGTCCCACCCTGTTCTTGCTGCTACTCTCCAACCAAGCAGGCAGAGGCCTTGAAGATACAGCTTATGCCTCTCTAAATGTTTAGATCTCACAGGGCCCACCACAAGTGAGTAGGAGCAGGCACTTAGGAAATACCGACTTTGCTTTTTCTCTCTCTGGGGAGGGGTATATGCCGGGACAAGGGGTCATACCTCGAGGGATACGGATGGTGATGTTGGACAGTGTGGGGATTCCATCAGGGGTCCAGGTGAAGAAGCCTCCGATGATCTTCATGGGCCACACCCCATGTCACACAGGAGGACAGAGAGGAGGGGGGTTCTCACTGTGAATGGTCTTTGGCTTCCCATCCTTTATGAAAGCCTCCCCCTTACTTTGATTCCACCCCTTGGAACACTGGGGACTGGCTCCTACCCAAGGCACTGCCCAAGAGGAAGGCAGGGGCCCCCCTGCTGGGTGGAGATGAAAACAGTATTCCTAGAGACAGGCAAGGTGACCTCTGTGCAGAAGACTCGGCGCTGGCCTCTCCTGGGCTGAACTTCTCTGGGAATTGGTGCTGGTGGCAGGTACAAGGTCAGGGACTCACCTGGACACAGCAGTTGTCAGCATCCCCATCTGCACTTGGGGCCAGCCTCTGTAGTGGACCCATGAGGTCCCGATTATCCTCCCGGGTTGGACGCTTGCGGTTTACAACTTTGAGGGGCTAGGGAGGGTAAGGAGGTAAGAGTCCACTGGGTTTAGAACTCCTTTTTTGGACTGAGTGGGGGTGGAGGCATAAAGCAGCAGGGCATGTTGCTTTAGGCCCTAGAAAAACATGCCAGGAGTAGCTAGAGCAGGCCAGGAACTCACCACAGCCTGGTACTTGCTGGCTTGACCTTGGGGTGCTGGCTCACGGGGAGCGCACTGCTCCTCACGAATCTCTGCACTGGACAGGAATTCACTTAGCTTTTGCACACTGCAATGGAAACACAGCGATTCCCCTCACCCCTGCCAGAGGCAGAGGGGAGGAGAAAGAGGAAGATGTGGTTTGAGTGTGCAGCTCTGAGAAAATGCCTGGTCTACAGGTAGCTCCCACAAAGCCCACAGTGGAGGGGAACAAACAACTTGTCACCCTCTTGAAAGTGGAAAACAAATTACCAGTGCTTTTCTTAGCTGGAGTAGGCTACAGTCTAGACTAGGGATGTCTTTGGTTAGTTTTTGGGTTAGTTTAGTCATAAAAGTAGTTCGTCTGGATTATTGAGCTAAATGATGATTAGGGTTGGTGTCTATTAGTTAGTGTCAGGGTTAAGGTTGGTTGGTGTCAAGATTAATTAGGATTAAAACTTGATTATTAACAAAACTAGTATTTTGCGAGTATGTACTCCATGCTAGATGCTGTGTTAATTGCTTTAGAAGCATCATAGAACCGAATCCCCATAATAAGCTGTGGGGGCAGATGTTTTTTCTCTCATCCCATGTAGAGGTGGCTATTTTCTCCTCTCCCCCAGAAAAGTTGTTAAGAGGCAGCACCTGGAGCTTCACATTTTGGTTTACTCTCACCCATCCTTGGCTGTGGAAGCTGTCTCAGGAAGCTCAAGAAGTGTTTCTATCCCCTCTTTCTTTCTGCTAAGTGTCCAACAGGCCTAAAGCCAGACATACATCCTAAATTAATAGACTGGGGCTGAAAAGGAGCTCCTATGACTCTTCCGCTCTGAGCACATGTCCTCTGAGGGGCAGACCCCTAGGCTCTGCCTCCTTGCCTTACTGTCTCCTCCTGTATTATAAGAGTGAGTAAGGGGAAAGGGTGGAGCCAGCCTTTATTTCAGGTATGTCCTCCTTTCCATCTTTAGACAAGAGTTTGAGCTCCCTCAGGCCTCAGCTACTCTGATGTTGTATTTCTAGAAAGAGTAGGTTTTGAGAATGTGCTACTTCCAGATTACTGACATAGATTTCTAACAGGTGCAGCATCGTTGCACCTGGGGTGTCTACAAAAATTATAGGGCTGGAATGAGGGTGGTGGGGGAAGGATGCACATCAGAAATCTCAATGTTATGGCTGATAAACTGAGGTAGTATAGCAAGGATATAGGAGCAGTCTCTTTTCAGAAAGTCACTGCCTGGTCAGATACTTCTTGGATACAATTTCATTACATTAGGCCTGCTTTGTTTTGTTGTTGTTGTTGTTTTTTGGTGGTGGTGGTCCTGGAGTTTAAACTCAGGGCTTCCTACCTGTTAAGCAGAGGCTCCTGCACTCAAGCCAGGCCGTTAGCTCTGCTTCTGTCTTTGGATCCTAGAATTCTGTGTTTGAAAGCTAGAGCTGGGCTCAGACTCCCATCCACGACTTCATTCTAGCAACTATTCCTTCTTGTCAGCTGTCCAGGACCTGCCAGGGTCCCATAAGAAAATGGGGTATTTACTGAAGGCTCAAGACATTTGCTATGTCTGGGTAAGGACATGACCAGCTTTTTCAACATAGGACAAATTCTTGCTTTCAAGATTTCCAAGATCCTTGGAAATCTTCCTATTCCAGGTAATAAAGGCTTCCCAGAAGAGGCTCTGCTCTGCCTCTGCACTCAGATTTCCATTCTCAAGAGGGTGACACCTCTGGGAGACTGTCAGCATTACCTCTAGGCTCTAGAACCCAGAGCTGTGGACCAACAGAGAGTAACTCAGGGGTTAGAGAGAAAGCTGCTGCACTAGCAGGGCTGGGAAGGCTCTGGGGCCATGGAAAGAAGAGCAGTTGCTTAACCTGGGGAGAACAGACATTCAGTAGGCAGCTAGAAGATGCTTATTCTGAGTGGGCTCTGAAAAGTAGAACTAGGGTCTCTGGGTGGAATTTATGAAGATGCGAATTTCAGCTCATTATTTTATCTTAATATATTTATTTTGTCTTGGAGGTGATAGTGAGTGCCCCTCTCCTTGGAGGCATACAAATATTGTTCTTCCCTAGAGATTTTGTGCTGGAGACTTTGAATGGTCTGTGACCCTTGGACCAGACATGGCCAGCTTCAGGGGGACTCAGAGCAATGGGGAGGTGTGTACATGGACAAACAGCTGTAGTCCCAGTGATTGCTAGAGCCAGTCCTGGGGCTGACCCATGAGCTGCCTGTCCAGTGCCCTTGTCCAGACCCTCCTCTCACCTCACTAGAGCTTTGACTGTGGACCGGACCACACTGGACAGCAGGAAGAGCGGTGTGACCAGGATATGAAAGAGGGAGAGGGAAGCAAAGGCCACGGAGGGTGAGAAGTCAGACTCTTTGAAGAAGCTGACATGGCCCACGAAGGTCTGTGGATAGAGGCACAAGTGAGATTAAGGTGTCTCAGGGGCTATTTCCTTCCCACACTGGAAACAGCCCTGGGAATAGAGTCTGGGTGCTGGTAGGGAAGGTCACATCATGGGGCTTTCTGATTAGAGATATCTAT
The DNA here is from genome assembly GCF_000151885.1 of Dipodomys ordii. Classification (NCBI taxonomy): domain Eukaryota; kingdom Metazoa; phylum Chordata; class Mammalia; order Rodentia; family Heteromyidae; genus Dipodomys; species Dipodomys ordii. The sequence continues at coordinate 641,141 of NW_012267399.1, read as the reverse complement.
TTATTCTCTGTCATCTCCTTGAAATGTCTCCTGGAAGCTCAGGACTTCTGCTAGGGGCAGGGCTGGTTCCCTCCAGGTTCTGCCAGGCCTGGCGTTAGGTACCCTCCTTAGACTGCATTCTTGAATGCTCATTTTCCCAGTCCTCAGTTGGAAAACATTCAACAGTCATTCCACTTCCTCCCTGTGCCTATCTAAGGCTACCTGTCTGGCTCTGCAGTCTGTTACCCACAGTTCCCCAAATGCTAGACCAGGAATCAGCTCCATAAATCACATTGAAAGTGAATTCCCAAGCATGTTTGACAGGCTGTGAACTTCACGCAGCTCAGAGACATTGGCCCCAGGGGAAATAAGTACCTCTTTTTAAAGAACTGTATCCCTCATAGCAGGCAGTGAGTGACAGGAGGCTGGGTCTGGGTCTTCTTACCTTCCCCCATAGCTGAGCTCACCACCCAGCTTTGGTCAAAAGCAGTTAAAAAACAAACCCAACAAAAATGCATCGTGATATTTTATGACATGGGGAGCTATGTGTGGCTTATTCTTAAAAAAAAAGCAGGTTACACAACTGCATGTGCAACACAAGCCTATTTTTGTAGAAATGACATATCCTAGGCCTTAAAAATAAAGATGGGAAAGAAACACCCTGAAGATGTTATGAAGTGGGATTACAGTGCCTTCTTTTTCTGAATTTCCCATTCGTTTCATAATACACATGTTTCATTGTTAGCATGAAAAAAAAATCAATAGCTATTTTCAAGAGACAATGTTGATTTTCTAGATACTAAACCTGAGGTCACCCAAGCCCTGAGGGAGAGAGGCTGTACACGAGGATGGGGAGGGATGAACTCCCTTGTTCATTTCTTGCCCTACTGGGCCCATCTTCTGAGGTCCTTGTACAGAAGAGCTGAACCTAAACAGTTCTCCTATATATGTCTCCCTTCTCTCAAAGAAAGTAGAGAAAGGTTCACTTACAATGAGGACTGCAGCAATGGGGATGGCTGTGTTCATGAAAACTGTAGAGGAAGCACAAGGAAGAGTTAGTGTGGGGGAGGAATGAACTTTGAACAGGAAAATGCCTAAGATGGCCCCTAGCAGTGTGGACCAGGGGAATCCTTCCTCTAATTTAGGAAGTAGAGAGGGATATAGTACTTTAGCTGTAGGGCTCCTCCAGCCCTATTTTCCCTCTGGGCTCCTGTTCCACCCACATAGCTGACCTGTCTCAGAGACTAAAGCCTTTAAATAAAGGCATAACTGCTCTTATTCTGATCCCTCTGGATGGAGTAATGAAGCCTGGTGGGAAAGTGGTTAGAAAAGGACTGGAGTGTTGGTTGCCAGGGCCAACTGTGAGGTCAGCAGCATGTGTTTCTGGAGGCACCAAGCTGCTGCTCCTTCCGCTGCCTTTGCCCCTGTATGTACCCAAGTATGTTGTCTATGAGCTTCTCAGTCTCCTGCTTCTTGCAGAGTTTCAAACTCATTCATACTTAAGTAGGAGCGACTCAGGGTACCATAAAGTGGTGTCTTCCTTAGAGCTCTGGCACAGCTGGTTTGCTGCAACAATGGCCCCTCCTTATGCTGTTAGCCGAAGTGCCTCAGATCTTTCATAAGAACTCCAGAGAGCAAATAGAGCTGGACTTAAAGTCACAGAAGGCCAGGATCCCTCTTATATGTCCTTGGACACATCATTTCGCTTCCCTGTTCCTCAGTTTCCTCACTGAGTTTTGTAAACTTTTAGTGACTTGTTCTTAGACCCAGGCTCTTCCTCAAGGTCAGAGGAGATAATGTAGGTGACAGCCTCTATGAGACCTGAGTACTGTCTGCACATTGTGCTTCATAAATTTACTAGTGTGACCAGCCCCCCAAGTCACCTCTCCTTGCTTGGCCCAAGGTATAAGATGCCCATGAGAGCCCTGATCTAGGACTATAGTTTCAGAGAACAGCCTGGAATAAGAGGTGACTGCTCATGGCTGCCACCTTCCCATTTTACCTTGCTTTCTTCTATCCTCTGTTTCCATCTAGCCTGTTTCTGCAATTAGCTGTCCTGTAACACCAAGAGCCAATAGCCAGAGGCCAAGAACTCGGCCTGTGCACATGACCCTTGGCTAATGAATGGTGGCATCTTCAAAACTCTATGGTCAACTCCATTCCAAGAAAATGATTGGCTGTTCCCTTGTTACAAGAACCCCGCACCAGCTAGAACCTTCAAACTACACTTGGAGATGTGGTCCCAGCTTCGGGGAAACCCAACTGAGTAGAAGGTCAGGCCTTGTCCTTAGGGGACTCTAAGTCAGAGGAAGGAGATAGGAACAATGCTCTCAGCAAGTTCCTTATATGAAGAGGAGAAGAAGATACACTCCTGGAATTTCCAAGCAGATAGGATACCTACTGAATTTGGACAATTTTTTTTGGGGGGGGTCCAGTCGTGGGCCTGAACTCTGGGCCTGGGCGCTGTCCCTCAGCTCTTCAGCTCAAGGCTAGCGCTCTACCACTTGAGCCACAGTGCCACTTACGGCTTTTTTCTTTTTGCTTATGTGGTGCTGAGGCATCGAACCCAGGGCCTCATGCATGCAAGGCAAGCGCTCTACCACTGAGCCACCTTACCAGCCCCAATTTGGACAATTTTTAATCTGATGGGAAAAATAAGGCCTCTGTTCTTTTCTTGGAGAATTCCCAATCTTAATGGTGGCACTGCTAATCTCTCTGATCATAGTCTTATGGTCAGTCTTTTTAATACCAATTTTATACATGATCTTATAAATTTACCTTAATTGCCTTTCTTGAAGAAGGATAGATAATTTCCAGTTACCCACAACAATACCATAGCATTCACTTATAGTTCTGGCAAGGGGCAGTATAATCGTCATTGATTTGTTTTACAGTATTAGGGACCCAGATCTGAGACACAAACCACAGCACATCCATCACTAGGTTGGGAGAAACAGAGGAAATAGGAAGATGCCCATCAAATCTTGGCCCCTCACTATCACCAGCCACTTAGCTCTCAACACAAGGTAGCCTTTCCTCTCTAAAGTTTTTCCAAGCTACATGCTCAGGGCAGGGAGTGGTGCCCTCTAAAATAATTACAAATGAAGAGGGGCTTAAGCCACAGAAGGTACATGTGCACTACTATTCCACCCTCTGCTCCAAGCCAAGAGCTATCGACATTCTACAGCTATACTCCTAGCTAAAAAAATAAACTGGGAGTGGAATGTGAATTGCTGAGAAAGCAATCTGTTGCTTTGTAGCCAGAACTACACAGAAGTCCAGGCATTCTGATCCTCTAATCCATCTCCTGGGAATTTATCCTGAATAATCAGTCAAGAGAAGCACAAAGCCATCAGCAAGATGGTGCTAGCTGCAGACTGTCGCAGCCCAAACAAACCACAACCACAGCAACAAACCACCGAAAGCAAAAGAAGCCAGAAATTTCCAACAGAAGGGACTGTTCCAGCAAACGTTCACCACAACGCCTCTTGAGGAGATTTGGCAATCAGAAAGCATAACTGATGATTTATTCTACTACTCATTTTCCCTGGTCCTGATGTTTTTACTTTATATTTTTTCCTATTTCATTGCCTTTCTGTTTATAGCATCCTGAACTGCTGTGAGGAATGAGATAAGCTATCAATTAATAAAATTAAAAATGGTCATTTCAAAACAGATATAGCGGCAACATGGATAATGCTTATGATCTAATTAATTTCTGTGCTATTCTGGCTATGAAGGATGAAATGTAAAATGTTGGAGGATGAAATTTTCACTTCCCTTATCCCCCTCCTGGAAGAATGGCTGTGTGCAGAGTTCTAGATACCCTTTGGGGTGGGGGATGGGGAATTGGTATTAATGGCTGCTTGTGTTTCAAAGGTCTCTAAAGATCATCCCATCATCCCAGAGTGGATGGTCACTGTGAAGACAGTGATGCTCAAGGCTTCAGTGGGCTCTGGTATTTCTCCCAACACAGAAGACAGCTGGGGTGCAGGGAGCAGAGAACCAGATACTCAGTTGTCAGTGACTAAAGACTAAGGCCTTGACTCATTTTCCTGGATCACAAACAGCTCTACGAGATCATAAGGTGGTAGGAGGGGTGGGGAATACAACTGAGAATAGATTTCTCTCCAATTTTGGCACAGAGTAGGTGACTCACCTGGAGTTGATTTAAAAAAAAAAACAAAAACAAAATACACAAAAAAGGAAGAACATGACAGTATTCAACTCTTGAGTGTTAGGGAGCAAAAAACACTAGTTAAATAATGCCAGGTGAACTACAAGATTACAGGGTGAGCTGTAGGTGTGATGCTGCTATGGAAAGTTTAATTGCACATAGGCAGGCCTGAAGGACCTCCATTAAAAGTGAAAGCCCTTTTATAATGATGTAGAAATAAGATTTATAAAGCATTCTTTGAGCCAGTTGCTGGTGGTTCACATCTATAATCCTAGCTACTCAGCAGGATGAGATTTGAAGATCGCAATTTGAAGCCAGGTTGAGTAGGAAAGTCCAGGAAATTTTTACCTGCAATTAATCACCAAAAAGACAGAAGAGAAAATCTGTAGCTCAAGTGCGAGTGTTCCAACCTTGAGTGAAAAGGCTAACAGACAGTGCCCAGACCCTGAATTCAAAGCACAATACTGGCACAAATAAATAAATAGATAAATAAATAAACAAACAAATAATACTTTACCAGTGAATTCACTCAGAAGTTAGTTTTTGAAAGTTCCCTGGGTTCAGGCATTCTACTGGGTTTTGGAGGTATAGAAGTGCTAGTTGGGCTGTTTTTTTCAAACCACCTTTACCTCAAACACATCCATTCATATTGACTGTGATACAGAACACTGAAAGATATGGTAGACACATCTTTCTTTCATTTCAACTCCTTCCATGGATCCATCTGTCTGAGCAGAAACCCTAGGGGTCTGGGCACAGCGTATAACATCCCACCTGAGCTAGTCTTGGATATTTGAAATAACCCAACATTGTCTTTCTCACCCTGAGGCCTTAATACACAGGCATACCTTCCTCTTAAGGCTATTTAATGGTCATCCTGTGGGAACCACAGTGACTAAGTGGGAACCACCATCCCTAAGTCTAGGTGGGGTGCAATGCACAACTTATATGGCACCCAAAGCACCCTTCTGTTCTTGTCACTCATGGTACTGTGGTGTGTCTGACTTGCCTAGTAGACTGTAAGTAACAAGTAGCTGGGACCACCCAATGCCATCATGGGGCCAGGCACATAGATGTTTGAAAAATACTGTTGAATAAGTAAATGGAAGAAAAGACTCAGGACCAAGCAAGTAACACAAAAGGCAGAGGGTCATTGGGAACTGACTTTAGCCACTTAACAGCTACTGTTCATGGGCCTGGCCAGTTTCCCCTAGGACTCAAGGCTGAGGCCCATCTTCTCCAAACACCCAATGCCTCAGTAAAGCCTGGTATAGAAACAGGGATGGCATCTGTGCAAAGGACAGAGGAACTGGTGGAAATTGGTTGATTTGCAGAAACTGACTCTTGTATCACTTGTGCAAAACTTGTCCCCAAATAAAGTAGCACCAGGAGTAAAGCTGCTTCTGCAAAGAAATGGATTGAGCTGACTTTGAAAGAGCATGATGACTCGTGCCTCCAACTTTCTCCCACTCTTCCTTCTACCCATAGCATAAGGTACATCCTAAGTCTTCTCCACGTGAATTTCTGTGAACGCTCTAGCCACTTGAGCTCCTTTTCTGGATGAGATCTTAGGAGTCATTTTACTTGTTAGACCTCAGTCCTCTCCGCTGTATGATGGGACAGTAGAGCAACACACCTCACCGAGTTGTAATGAGGATGATGAGTTCTCAGTCTTGCCAGGCAGCCAGCACAGAACTGGCCACAGTTCTGAACTTGCTGCTAGTGTTCTATGCAAGCCAACTCTGACTCCTGAGAGGAACATAAACTGCTTTACAATGGGGACCCTATCTACTGTTCTCAGATGCTGGGCTCAGGAAGAGCCTGCAGATAGGGTCACTCAGCAGCCACCAGTAACTTATATCATTGCTTTCTTGCAGGAGCAAATATGGATTTTAGAGTCAGGAAAACTGTGTCCATTCCTTCTCAGCTTCATGTGCTGCCAGGGCTCCACAAACTGAAGCTCTAGGTAGCACTGCTGGTGAGACCATCAGACAGTGTCAGAGATGGTTTGGTCTGTCCCACAGTCTGACTATGGCACTAGGCAACCAGACTGGAAGCCCAGATGGGCCCCACTGGGTAGCGTGACTCCAGGGCAATTCTGTCTCCAGGACTTTATGACTGGTGCCAGGGCAAGAAGGAGAGATCCTCATCACCTCAGCCTAATGACCTATGTTTTGATCCCTGGTAACAGAAGGCAGGAGGTTCAGGAGGAAGGAGAGGACAATTCACACAAAGCATGTGCCTGCAGCCAGGAGCAGGTTCCCAGCCCACCCTTCTCAGGAGAATAGACATCCCAAGAAGAGCCAACAACACTCGGCTATCAGCGCTCTCCCTGGAGGACTGGGGAAATTCTGGTGTTTTGATATCTGTTATCCAGCTCCTATCCCCCTCCTTCCATTTGTCCATCCCTCTCAACCTCTAGTAATTACCATTCTACATTCAGATTGGTCCTTCCTTCCTTCCTTCCTCCCTCCCTCCTTCCCTCCCTTCCTTCTTTCCTTCCTTCTTCCCTTCCTTCCTTCCTTCTTCCCTCCCTCCCGTCCTTGCTTCCTTCCTTCCTTCCTTCCGTCCTCCCTCCCTCCTTCCCTCCCTCCCTTCCTTCCTTCCTTCCTTCCTTCCTTCCTTCCTTCCTTCCTTCCTTCCTTCCTTTCTCTCTTTCTTTTTCTTTCTTTCTTTTTCTCTCTCTCTCTCTCCCTCCCTCCTTCCTTCCTTCCTTTCTCTCTCTCTTTCTTTTTCTTTCTTTCTTTTTCTCTCTCTCTCTCTCCCTCCCTCCCTCTCTCCCTCCCTCCCTCCCTCCCTTCCTTCCTTCCTTCATCCCTTCCTTCCTGTTTTTGAGAGAGAGAACATATGCTATTTTTCTTTCTATATCTGACTTATTTCACTTAAGTTCAAGAGTTGTACTGCACAGTGGAGGAGTAGTCCACAAAAACCTACTATCTATTTTCTGAATAACCAGGGAAGAGCTGAAAGGTTCTAAGCACAAAGTGATGGTAAGGAGGTGAATACATTAATTACTCTGATTTGATTAGCATGCATTGTACACAGGCACTGAAGCATCACAGTCTACCTCAGAAATATGTACAATTATTTCATGTCAATCAAAAATTTCAAAATGAAATGTTTAGAGAGATGGAAATGCTAGTTACTCTGCTTTGATCATTATAACTGTATACACGGATTGAAATGATAATAATAACACATCTTGAAGACTATTTCCTTTCCTTTCCTGGTACAAGCCTGGGCTGTTGCTTATCATTCTCAGTCACCGTACGAGTATGGAGCCCTGGGAAAGCTCCACTTTACTTCAGAGCCTCTTGCTCTTTCCAGGGTCATCTTGACTCTTGAGAGTCACCTTTCCTCAGGTCCTTGTAGCCCCATGGACAAAGCACACCTCCTAGACAGGCATCAGTGGGATAGCCTGGGAACTTAAGCATCTTATGATATTGTTTTCATAAGAAAACGTATCCCAGATTGCAACTTGGAATCCAAGAAATGAATATATATCTACTAGGAGCAAAGTAGCTGCCACATGCCACCAACTGCATGCCGTAAAACTACCCCTACTTCGATGCTTACTGTGTCTGGAATCTTGGGACACAGTGCCTCCACTTCCCTTTCTGCTTCTCTTCTCTCTCTGTCCATGTCAGCAATATTCAGCCAGCCCCAGCCCACTCTGTTGTGTGTGCTGGGAGAGGAAGTCCCCTAGCTGTAGGGAGAGCCTTTCCTCCTTCACTGCTCCTGGGAACAGGTATAACTCAGCGGTCTGTAATCAAGGATGGGTCTATTGGTAATACGACCAGCCCCTGGAGCAGAAAGGCATTGCTGACAGAGAGAAGGTGGATATGGGACTGGGGCTAGGGACCTGGGCTGACTTTTTTGATTCTTCTGTGTTCTACCCCAATTTTCTTTGTGTTATAGAATAGTGCTAGGCTTTTGAGTGCCACAGTCAGGCATGAGGATAAAAGGAGAGACCAGAAATTCAGCTCTTCTGGTGAGGAATCCAGGAAACAATGACCGTTTGTCATGCCCTCATTTTCATTCTCAGAAAATCAGATCCTAAATTTTTCTGTGTAAAGATACCATAGTCTAGCTGGGCACTGGTGGCTCACGCCTATAATCCTAGCTACTCACAAGGCTGAGATCTAAGGATCACGGTTCAATACCAGCCAGCCTGGGCAGAAAAGTCCGTGAGACTATTTCCAATAAACTTCTCAGAAAAAGCCAGAAGTAGTGCTATGGCTCAAGTGGTAGAGCACTAGCTTTGAGCACAAAGAGGCTCAGAGACAGCACCTAGACCTTGAGTTCAAGCATTAGGACCAGGGGGAAAAAAAAGATACCATAGTCTGTGCCATTTATAAAGGATGGACCATAACTGCTTACTAGGCCAGGGGTCCTGTCTGAGGCACAGGCACTAAGTTGTAGATGGTCCCAGGGAGGCCAGATACTTGGGATGCTCAATACCAGCTGGGTCCTGTGGGAGCACTTGTGTTGGATGGTGTCCATCTGGTCCCATTAGATCCTCTCTCTAGTACATATGAGGAACACAGAAGATGACCTGTATGACCAACTCATTCTCCATGAGTCTGGGAAACATTTCTAGAACTTTATTACTGCTTCCTGCTCCTCCCTCCAGCAGTTCACCAAAAAGAAACAATTTCACCTGGAGGAAGTAGTATCAACCATTTCTCTCAATTCCCCCCTCCCCATTCCCTTCCCCCCCCATTCCTTCATCTCAAAGCCATCCTAGGCTATTTCTCAGCTCCTGAGAGAAAGTAGACTCGCACAAATCTTTGCCCCTTATAGCTTCCCAGTGCTTTGGAATATAGCACAGAGACTGCAGAGTGTGGTGGGAGCCATCCTGCAAACCCCGGGGCCTCCGTTTCCCACCTGCAATCCTGCTGCACAACTTGGAGAATTTCTCATGGACTCTCCTTGCTACGTTCTATATCATTTCCACAGAACGGTCTTCTAATTCACAAATTCTTCTTTTACCTGCACATTGAGTTGGCTTTTTGCTTCTTTTTTTCTTTCCTTTTGGGGGCCTTCCACTTGGCCCTTCTTACCATAATACTCTTAAACTAGACAATCAGGGAACTAAAGTGACGTCTGGCAGTTACTAAACATCCACATCCCAATTAGGCACTAGGAGAGTAATCACTAAGGGGTGGGCCCATGAAGCCATGAGTCACATGTCAGACAAGCTTGGGCTAGGACCCCACCATCACCTGGCCTCCATATGCCCTCTCCCTGTCCAGAGAACCATTGTTCCGTGAATTAACTTCATTAACTAAAATATTAACGTCTGGATTTTTTTCATTCATTTCCTCTGATAATCTCCTATAATGCCTTATTGGTTTTATACTTTATTATAGTTGCATTATGTTAACCACATTTATTTTGGATTAGTCTATCTACCCTCCCCAAGTATCAAGAAACTATTTTAAAAAATCTTTTTAATTCTATTTTTTTTTAGTTTACTGATTCTGGTGGCACACTTTTTATTCTCTTGTTGGTTTTAATTTATTTATTACTAGATCATTGTTCCACAGGAACAGTTGCTAGAAAGCTACCTAGTCTCTTTGAAGTAGCTTTTCTCTGTTTACCTTCAAGGACTACAGGGGATTGCTTTGCCTTTCCCTTTGGCTTGGGGTTTCTAAATTACTTGGTTACTATAAATCCAGTCTACACCTGTGGCTTAGGTCTGTGATCTTTCCTTTTGCAGGACTTCAATGGAGGCTGCAGCTCTGGCTGACCTAATGACAAGTTCTTCTACCCAGAAGCATTGGAAACCACTGTTGTTCATTGGCTTACTGCCTGTCAATCATGTACCAGCTTCATGAGGAACAAGACTTCACTTGTTCTCCCCACTCTACACTGAGGGCCTATAGTTTCTGGAGGCTCAGGCTCAGTTACTACAACCAGTTTGAGGGCCCCCTGGGTTGAATGATCGATCCTAAAGACTCTCCAATTCACTGTCTCCACCCTCACCCATGCCTAACACTCTCACCCTGCGTGCATGCAGCAGCACCTGGGCTGGACAGTTCAATGGACTTACTAGAGATGGAGGTGTAGACAGCAAAGGCCCGGAGACTTGTCATCTCCTTCTTGCGAGTTGTTTCCACCCGAGTACAGAAAATATTCTCCCAGGCGTACAGCTTGAGCAACTTGATGCCACGGAGCATTTCATTGGTCTGTTTTAGCCTCTCATTGGAATATTCCTGTGAAGTCATCAAACCAGAAGGGAGATGCCTTTGCCCATCTATTAGCCCAGAGGACGACAGCCACTCAATGTCCTCACCAACAGCTCCTGTCCCCCAGAGGCCTGATCCCTGGCTTCTCTGTTAATCCCATTTCACATATAAAGAAGTGGAGACCTGAGCAGTGACAGTCTAGTGTGGGAGGAGACCACTGATGGAGGGTCAGCGATCCAGGCAGACAAGAGGGAAAGGGGGTACACAGATATCTTAGGACACTCACCAGTGTGCTTCTCTGGGCCTGGGAAAGCTTGGTGGCCACAAAATACTGGACTGGAGCCAGTAGAATGATGACAGCTGCTCCAATTAAGGCACTGACCCCGAGGATGTAGTAGAGAAGAATGACGCCCACAATGATCTGGGGAAGGTCACAGGATGAGATGTTTCATCAGGAGGCTGCTCTACCAGGAGCACTGTCAACCCTCTACCCCAAGCCTTTAGAATAGAATATGCTAAAGTTACCAAACAGGTAAGGAGGTGTGACAAAGCAATGTCAGAAGGACAGAGCAACATGCTGGGCTCATAAACCAACAGAGGGTCTGGGCTGGTAACTGTCTGCAAGGCTGGGTGACGTGTTAATAATTACTTGCTCTCCAAGTCTACTTTCCCAATGGAAGACTCAAGGCTGAGTCTACACAATAAATGTGACAGCACTTTGGTTTGCTGGCCTTTCACATTCAATGGAAAACAATCATCCACAAACAAAGGGGCAAAATTATGTCATCCATGTCAGAAAGAGCCAGTCATGGATCCATGAATTTGCTTCTTACTCTTAAAGCCCTTGGTGTCTACTTTTTTTTTCAGTGGAGCTGGCAGGTATTCTCTGAAAAGAGAATTCATTTTGTTTCTATTGGAACTTTATGTAAATTTCTGCCTGCTTATGAATATTTATGTTAAGTATAAAATCCAGTTTTGCTAGTCCCCAAAGCATTGAGACAACAGTTTCTCAGGTCACTGTCAAAGGGAAGTACCTTTAAATACAGAGCTTACTCTTTAAAGAAGTAAACAAAAACAGATGTTTTCCTTTCCTTAGTTGAAAGAAAAAAAAAAGAGAAATAAAATGAAACCACCTGAGGGGGCCCTGCAGTACCGGAGCTCAGCATTAGCCTGAAGCTCCCTGTTCCACCTCAGGGATGAGGTAGGCGTTAATCACAGAGGCCGCCTGCATTAGCAGGTATCTCAGAGACTGAGAAATGATCCTGTCACCATCTGTCTCCCTGTGTTAAACTCACATTAAAGCTGGCACACACAGGCAGAGGACCACATCAGGAGATGAGCCGATCCCTGCAGCCCCACCCACTACTCTCCAAGAAATTCCTTTTGGCATCCAGTCCTTCATTCCTAATTCCTGCACAAGCTATGCTCATATGAAAGCAACGGGGACCTGAGTCAGCTACTAGGGCTGTACCAGACACTGAGAGTGCCTCAGCTACTCACTCACAGTCCCTGCCTTAGACAGCTTTCAAGGTCAGCCTCTGTACTCATACATCTCCTAGGGACTGGCAGAGGCTGGTAGGACTGGGGATGTAGCTGTGGCTGCTCCCAGGATCCTGCTGATGCTTCTCTGGCCTTTTATCCCCAGGCTCCTGGAATCCATGATCCATTCCTCTTATCTTAGAGGGTTTGGAATAGCCTGCTTGGGAGGGAACCCTCAACAAGTCTGGGTATGCAAAGCAAAGGCTGGGATCTTTGGTCCTATAGCACTTATCGGCTGTGCAATCTTGGGGCTCACATAGGATTGGGGCTCCTAAGTTAATTTCAGTCATTTACCAGTGTCGGTAGATCCTGCAAGTCTTCTGGGAGGTGGTCTGGGATTTCACTTCTGGCTTGAGCGCCAGAGTGAAGATTCATTCCCAGGTCAGAGACTAGAGTGCAAAGGGGGAGAAACTCCAGAGACGCAGGACAAGGCCAGCGGTTAGGTGCATTTCCCACTACCATCCAGGGACAATGTGCTTCCGCCTGAGGCAAATCCAAAGCTTATTCGGCTTTAAAAATGTCACATTTTCAAAGAAAGAACTCGGGCTGGAGTCCAGAAGAAGATGGAGGAGGAGAAGCTGGGGGCTAAACAAGCTCTCATGTAGAAACCAGTTTCAGTGATCCAGTGAAAAGTTCAAGGCTAGAGAGTCACACCAAGTGTGCCATCCTAGCACAGAGTTTGGCCAGAGAGGAAAAACTCAGGCAGCTTGGTTAAGAAGACATTTTCAATTTCCTAAACCAATACACACTTATTAGAGGATTTAGAAACACATAAAAACATAGAAATCGCTTATAATCCTATCCTGAGGTCTCCCAATTCTCTTTCCTGTGAGAATCAGTGCAAATTGTACGTACATATATTCCAACTTAGTAGGAAGTACATGGCATATACGATTTATGCAACTTTCTTTCTTCTTGTTGAAAAATATTAACATTGTTGGAGCTCAGTGAGGTGGCTCATGCCTATAATCCTAGCTACTTGGGAGACTGAGATTAGGAGGATTGTAGCTTGAGGCTGGTCTGGGCAAAAAGTTGGAGAATTTCCATCTCAATGGGAAAAGGTAAGTGTGGTGGTTTGTTGTGTCTGTCATCTCAGCTCTGGTGGGAAACAAATAGGGGAATCATGGTCTACACTGGCCTGCTTGATCCTATTTCAAAAAATAACCAGGTTAAAAGGGCTAGAGGTGTGGCTCGACTAGTAGAGTAGGAGAAGGAGGTTCTAAGTTCAAACAGGAGTGCTTCTAAAATAAGCCATTATAAACATTTCTCAATATAATTAAGTACTTTGCTACAATGTAAATTTTAATGTCTATAAATTTATTCTACATGTACATATTCTATAGTCTATTGAAGGTTGGCTCCATTTTCAAAGGTATAATGACAATGCTTTCTTGGATGGTTGAGAGAAATTGCTAGACTGTTTTCAGTGCATGACACACCCCATGGAGACCCCAGGGAGGAAAAAAATCCCACACAAACACAGAGTGGAAGACAATGAGCTAGTCACTGGACACAGACGAGCAGATTCTCGGGTTTTGTTACGCTGTTCCCACTCCCTGCATCCAGTGTCCTAAGCACACATCCAATACCTGTACTGGCATAGCCCAGAGGTTTGGGCACAAGAAGAAAAACCACATGAGTTGGTTGGTATCAATGGCCACCAGGTTGCAGATCTGCCCAGCAGTCATTTCTCCCATGGACAGGTTGGAGGTAGACAGATGCATGATTTTATTGTAAATCTTGGTCTAGAAATGAGAGCAGAGTGTTTCACATTCATCATCACTATACCAATCACCACCCCAGATGCTACAGGTCTGGAATGTTCCAGGGGCTCCTCTGATATCCCACAGGATCCAAGAGCAGATTTGTGTCATTGCTCCTCTTTTATAATTTGAGACAAATTAAGACCAGAGAGACCAGGGACTTTGTTACAGATCAAGTTAAATCATGGAGGCAGCATTCAAATGAAGGCCCAGCAAGTTACTTCCTCCCCAGCCAGTGAGGCCTCTCCCTTGAGGGACAGGACTTAATTAGCTCTTAAATCTTAAAAGCAGATCTTCATGTCCAGTTGTATACTTGATTTACCAGGGGCCAATGGAAAACACATTTCAGAGCCATAAAAATGATGAAGTGGGAGGCTAAGTGTGTCAGTGTGGCCATCTCCACCCTGGGGCAGGTCCTGTCAGCACAGGGCCTTGAAACAAAACAAGGGCTCGGCTTCAGCAGGTCTGATGTGAGACAAGACCCCAAGTCTCAGCCCCAGCACAGCACTTGGAGTCACCTGAGGGCTTCCATGGGGCTGCCAAGCACCAGCCAGAGTAATGGTTCCCATGGGGTCTGAACCTAATGGCTTCATGTATACAGCAATGTGTCTCCCTGGAAGGTTGATTTTTTCAGGCTGTTGCTCCTGAATAAGGAAACAGTCTTTCCTGTCTTAAATGTCCTAGGGATGCTCCTCCAGAGTGTAGTTCTACTGTGTCTTGTTGTAAAGTAGATCCTGAACCCCTAAGTCAGCTTGTGAAAACTCAGGCTTTTTTTTTTTTTTTTGGTGGGCCAGGGTTTTTTTTTTTTTTTGTGAACTCTGGGCGTGGGTGCCATCCCTGAGTTTCTTTTTGCTCAAGGTGTGCCTTTTACCACTTGAGCCACAGCAATACTTCTGTATTTTTTTGAGTAGTTTATTGGAGATAAGAGTCTCACAGTTTCCTGCCCTGGCTGGCTCAGAACCATGATCCTCAAATCTCAGCTTCCTGAGTAGCTAGGATTACAGGCATGAGCCATCAGTGCCCAGAAATGGGTCAGGTTTTCTTAAAGCATGAATATCTTCGCTGTCTTTCTGGGCGATATATCTGTTCCTATATGTCTATAGCTCTAGCGTTAGCTCTCTCTCTCTCTCTCTCTCTCTCTCTCTCTCTTAATCTCAAAGGTCAGATTTAAAATAATGGAAGAACTTTTGGACAAATCTATGTTCTTCCTAGGTTAAGTGAGCTCAAGATCAGGTAGATAATCACCAGCAGGTGCTAGTGGCTCATACCTGTAATCCTAGCACTCAGGAGACTGAGATCTGAGGATTGTAGTTCAAAGCCAGCTTGGGCAGGAAAGTCTATGAGATTCTTATTTCCAATTAACCACCAGAAAACCAGAAGTGGCACTGTGGCTCAAAGTAACAGAGCATTAGCCTTGAGCAAAAGAGCTCAAGGACAGTGCCCAGGCCCTGAGTTCAAGACCCATGACTGACAAAAAAAAAAAAAGAAAAAAAGATAATCATCTAGTTTTCATGAGGTAGGGATATAGAGTAATCTGCCAACTAACTAAAACAGGATGCATGGATTACACACCAAATGCCAACTAGTGTGTGTGTGTGTATGTATACATATATTTTTTTTCTCCAGGAATTTTGTTTAATAACTTTTTTTTTTGGTCGGTCGTGGGGCCTGAAAGCTGAGCCTGGGCACTGTCTCTTAGCTCTTCGGTTAAGGCTAGTGCTCTGTCACTTGAGGCACAGCACCTCTTCCAGCTTTTTCTGCTTATGTGGTACTCAGGAATCGAACCCACAGCCTTATGCATGCAAGGCAAGCACTCTACCACTAAGCCACCTTCAAAGCTCCTGTTTAATAACTTTTCACGGACAATATGACAGTTGTCTAACTTACAAAGACGCATAGTCATCAATGAGGGTATTTTTTTTTATAAATAACTTTCTGTAAATCTCTGCAAGGAAGAATTTTCACTTCATAATTTGTTTCTGTAATTAATGCATCATCTCTTTTTGAGGGCACATGTATTCATATATCTCATTAATGTAAATGATTCAAGCAATCTGATTTTTTAAAAACCTTATTACATGTTAATACATTATAAAACATTTTTTGGCTCTTTTAGTGTAATTGGAAAATTCTAGGCTGGGAGGTGATGTATGACATACACATACAAAATCGATTTAATTACAAAATTATCCAACCACAAAATTGGCTATGGTGTTGTAAGTCACATACAGGGTCTGGATAGAATCTGGGAAGCAGTGGTTTTGCTGTTCCTAAGCCTGAGCTTCTATGAACCTTTGAAGGTCTTTTTTTCTAGGTACTTTCTACTATTCTCACATGATGGTATCCCTGAGCAAACCCTCTGATTTCTCCCTGAAAATCCATTTAGAGTGGACAGTATTGTTTGCATAGCTGCACAGGTTGTGCACCATACAACATGAGAGGCAACATTCACATAGACTCACAAATAGAATAGCCAGACTTTGGCTTTTAATATTGTCTCCAGCCCAGGCTACATCTTTTTCTTTTCATTCCCTTTTAGAAAAGCCTCAATTCTGGCTCCCAAGGGACCAGCAAATGTTACTGATTCTAAAAAATAAAAAACAAGAATAAAGTAGCTTTAAGATGCTGCCACCATGTATGGAAATTACTAGGAATGGCAGCATTAGCAAGCTAGCCCTTGTTCTCCCCTTGAGAATTTCTACCATAGAATCTATGGTCTTAGATGATTGTGTACCTGCTGTATAAGTCCTGAATCTATGGGAATCTTCTATCCTATGTAAATGACTCTCATAAAGGATTTGCTATTTCAACCATGAGCTGCAATTCTCAATGGAACCCTGGGGCTTGGGTAACTCATATCACTACCATCTTCAAAGGGACCTTGCATCCTCACTGACTGATCATCCTTCCAATGAACTCTAAAAACCAGGACCAAGTATCTAGAATCTATGGGGAGGGGGTAGTTCAAGTCTGTAATCCTACCTACTTGGGAAGAAGAGATTGAGGGATTGTGGTTCAAAGCCAGCATAAGCATCTCTACTAATGACAAGGTGCACAGCCACACACCATTATCCCACTTATGAGAGAAGTACAGTGGCTGGGCACAGTAACATGCACCTATTACCCCCCCACACCCCCAGTGACAGGGAGAGAAAGCACAGTAGGAGGATCACAGCCCACTGGTCAGGGCATAAATCAAGATTCTTGAAAATAACCAAATAAGGGGTTGGAGGAATCTAGCAAGTGCAAGGCCCTGAGTTCAATCCCCAGTACTGCCAAGAAAACAAGCAAACAAATGTAAGTCATGAGTCAGACCAGACTAGTGACTCTTAGAAGTGATCCCAGACTCAAGTTCTTAGACACTATGGTGAGTTAGTACATACATGAATTTATATTTCTGTGCCCAAAAGAAGACCAGCTGGTAGCAGACTCTGGAGGAATTGCAGAGAAGGACTCTGAGGTTGCCTCTGTACTCAGCAGGAAGGAATGCTACGAGTGTATGGTGATGTTTGCCATTCTAAAAGGTCAGGCGGCCCAAGGGCAAAGCAGCTGACATCTCATCTTTTGTATAGTCCGAGGAAGGGTCAGAGCTAGAATTACTTACTACATGTCCCAAATCCAGCCCCAAACACTTTCTGCTATCCCATAATACCTTGGTAATGGTTATTTCCAAACACAGATGAAGGGCAACAAAAATAAATTCACATCAGAACTATTCACGTTTATGAGAAGGAATAGCGTACTTCTTACGGTGAGTCACACAATACCTGTATTGCTCCTCTCAAGTTAATACCAGTTTCAATGGCGACATAGTAAGAAGCTTGCAGAAATGTCCTCTGTAGTAGGAGGGCAAGGAACAGAAGCACAGCTAAGACGTAGGCGTTACCAAGGAACTCTTGGGATGAGACAAAATACACCCCGAGAAATTGTGTCTGTTGGAAAGAGGTCAGAAACAGAGGTAATTGTCATTACCAACAAAATGACATCATCAGTACATACCACTGGGCCATTGTAGCCCTGATTATCAAAAGACCACCCCCATGCTTGCAATCCTTTATGAGTGAAAAGCCCGACAAATAAATCCAACTAAGCCTTCTGCTAAGTATAAGGAGGGCTGCCTGTGCCTTCTTCACCTCCCATTTGAAACAGAATGCAACTCATTTCTAACCTCAGGCCTAGAGGCTCTCAGCATTGTGGCACAACGCCCAAGGGAGCTCCCTGTGCAGGGAACAAGAATAAATAGAGCAAAGCCAGACCTGCTAGAGAAAATCTCATCATGCGCTCTCAGCCACAGGAATGAAATCAGCTGCGGCCTCATCCGTGTGTACCAACAGTCTGCCGTGCAGTGACTTTTGGACAGAAAAGACCAGTGGGAAACCTGGCACTGTAATGCTCCCAGGGGACAGATGGGAAATCAGCAGTGACAACAGACTGAAAGGATCAAAGACCTGAGCACCCAGCTCTGTGGGCTCCCAGGACCTCCTTTTTTATTTAAGGCTTTCTCTCTGCACTTCTAGCAAGATCCCAGATGCTAATCAGTGGAGCGAAACATTTTGCTTTTGTTGCTAAAGATACCAGGGAATAACAGTGTGTCTGTTTCCAAATTCAGCATCACTAGCTTCCAGGGAAACTTTGATCTTGATAAATCCATCTCTTTGCAGCAAAGCCCCCACCAATGTTTCCATGAATACACAACTCTCTCCTTTTGGACCCTGAACTTTGCATGCATTTTGGATAGGGGTGGGAGCTGCTGCAGGGTAAACAGCAAAGAGAACAAAGTGAGAAGGAACCCAAGGTCAAGGTCTGGTTCTATGGCTCAGCTACTGTAACTGTAGTTGCTTAGATGGCAAAGATTGGGTGGATCCAAGTTCAAGGTCAATCGAGGGGTGAAAGTTAGCAAGATTCCATCTCAACCTACAAACTTTGTGAGGTAGCCCTTGCTTATGATCAGGGTCTGAGGCTAGCCCTGGGTAAAAACAAGACCCTACCTAAAAAATAACTAAAGCACAAATAGGGTTGAGGATGTGACTTAAGGGTAAGTACTTGCCTCTCAAGTATGAGGCTCTGAGTTGAAACCCCAAAATCACAAAAAATAGCCTGAAAGTATATTCTGCCAGGATAGGAGGACATGGGCAGGGCAGCTCTGAGTTGAGTTCTTTTCCCAAACTAAGAAGTTCCTGGACCTTGGGTGCAAGGTTTCATTAAGAGGCGCCTCTAAACCAGCCTTCCTGGCTCACAGAGTTGTCTGATCTTATATACGGCTTTCTCTCCCTGTATCTGTGGGAAAGATTTCTCTCTGTTGGGGAGAGCAGGGACCAGAAGCCACTGTGGAACCTTCTGAGCGGAAGATCTTGTCACGACCTGGAGTTCCTGACTCCGGATCTCACTAATGTACTGGATCATTGTAGGATCAATTTCCACAGGTCTACTGGGGTCACTCAGGAAGCTGGGTGCTTGGTACAGAGATCAGATAATGCAGCTCCTGTCTGAACTCTTGGAGGATTCATGGTCAAGTTGGGGGAAAGAAAAGGGGGTGCTTCTTCTTTGTGGTGCTAGGGTTTGAACCCATGGCTTCACAGATATAAGGTATGCACTCAATCACTGAGCGGTACTCCAGCCATTCATGATATTGTGGGAGCACAAAGGAGATGCATCTAATTTAACATGGGTAGGGCTTTCCTGGAAGAGGTGACGCTGAACAGTCTTGGTGGCTGAGGACTCGGTGACCTGAAGGCAGGCTCTCCAGGCCCGGGCAGCTCTATGGGCATTGTCATGAAGAAGCCCATGTACACACTAGCATACCAGCATCATGGAGCACTTGTGTATTTGGGTGGATTAGACCACCCATAGTGAGAGCCACAAATATGGTCACAATTGGGATGGCATGCATACACACACACACACACACACACACACACAGAGCAAGAAACAGGACAGACAGAAGAACATACATTCAGAACTATAGGCCAATTCTAGAAGAACTTGTCAGAAACGTTTGTACTCCATGCACACATGTTCATTAGCATCACACACATCTTCCCTATTGGGGCTTAGAGTCCATTTGAAGCTTTAGCCTTAGATCCATTCCTCCCTGCCCCTCACCCTTCCCCAACCCCCTCCTCCTGGAGCAGCTGATATCCCAGAGCAATGCTAGCAGGTTTCAGACACCAGCGATTCTTTATGAATCCAATTTCCTAGCCCTCCAGCCAGATCGGTGGCATCAGCTGCAAGTGACAGATTGGAGTGGGGGTGGGGCAGGGGCTGGAAAGAACTGGATCATGGGCAGAATCAGCCTAGGTCCCAGCATTTTCTAGTGAGAGGCAGGGAGACAAGAGCATGAGAAAACCAGCAGGTCACAAAAATACCTAAAGTCCAAAGGAGGATACTCAGGAGAAGGACACAAAGGCGCAATGCCTATGTGCAACTGATCATATAAGATAATATTTATTGTAATGAATTCTGGGAACTGGAAACAAGGGTTTTTTTTTTGCCTTGTTGCTACTTTTATCTCCTTTTTGTATTGTTTGCTTAACTGTCTTTGTGAAGGTGTGGGGGGGTGCTGCGCAGAAATGGAGGGACAAAGGGTGAACAGATGCAGCAGGGGTACTCACTGGACACTGTGTTGAACATGAACTATACAACCTGTGAGTGAGGATGGGAGGGAAAAACTGGGAGACAGCCAAGAAATGGGGGGGTGATATTGTCTTTATAACCTGACTATAACCTGACTTATGTAACTACAATCCTTCTGCATATCACCTTTATAATGGCAATTAAAAAAATACCTAAAGACACATTACAGGAGAAACTAGAACCTCTTATCCTTGTGGATGCCAAAGGCAATGTGCTTTTTGCCAACTGTGTATCCTGGAAGGGAAGCAAGGACAGGGCAGCCATTGGTAAGAGTAAACTGTGGGTGCAACCTATGTGGACTGAAGCAGGATGGATTCAGGCTGAGCTTCCTCCCCCAGGCTCCAATTAAGATTAACCGCTGCACATTATTTACCATAGCTAAGACATGGAACCAACCCAGATGCCCCTCAGTAGATGAATGGATCAAGAAAATGTGGCATATATACACAATGGAATTCTATGCCTCCATCAGAAAGAATGACATTGCCCCATTTGTTAGGAAATGGAAAAACTTGGAAAAAATTATATTAAGTGAAGTAAGCCAGGCCCAAAGAAACATAGGTCCCATGGTTTCCCTTATTTGCAATATCTAGTATATGTATGAGTCAAGCGGAAAAGATCAGATAATGTGATGTCAGGAAAATGAACCGTTAGATGTGTATTTTAATGTTTTTTTCTTTCATGCATGTGTTTCTAACGCATTTATAAGATTATCTCTTTGTATGTCCCTCCCCCACAGTATAACCCCTGCTTTCTCTATATTTGATGTCAGTATAACTTGTGGAGGAGATGGGGAAAAACCAGTTGTTTAAGAATACAGGTGGACCTGTTGCAACAATGAGAAGTACAAGTTGTCATGTCCAAAACGAGCTTTACAATGTCAGTGGGGGGGGGGGGGGGAAGGGGGAAAGGATTGGGGGGAGGGGGGAGGCTGGGAAGGGATGTGAAGGGTAAACAAAGGAGGAGGCTGCAATGCTTGGTAAGAAATGTATGCATTATCCTGCCAATGTAATTGTAACCCCTCTGTACAGTATGTTCACAAATAAAATTAAATTAAATTAAAAGAAAAAGATTAACCGCTGCAGTACACAGCTAAGGAGCTTCTAAAAATCACAGTAACCCCTGCTCTCTGGGTAGAGCTGGTGGAAGGCCAGGAGACGAACCAAGCAATCCCAGTAAATGGTCCCTGTTACCCATTTTCTGGGCTTAGATGACAACTAATCCAAATAAGGCAAACATAGGATGGAGAGTTCCTTGTTCCAGAGCCTGGGGACTGTATTTACTTTCACCTCTCGTTTCCATGTCGGAAACTCACTGATTGTATTTGGACTGCAGGGAACAAATATTATAATCTGATAAGGCCTGCTGCCACTGAGGCAGGACCATCTGTCTCGGGGATTTGTGTGCTGATAAGGAACTGGGACTAGAACATTCCAATGAGAGGGTAATAAATCCAGAAGCTTGTCTATAAATAAAGGGAAGAAGTCTGCAAAGGTGCCTCTGAGATAAACTAAACTTCTAAATATCATTCTTACCCTCTCTCATATATCTAGAGTTCTATCTTTAGAAGAATCCTCCAAGGGTTAGGGGACACAGGAAGAAAAGGATGGCTGGACAAGCTGATAAAGGCTCTGGCCAGTGTCATTTCTGCCTAATATTAACAACTAGCTCCATGCAGGATTGTGAATGGAGACTTTTCTGGGGTTTCTATGATCTCACTAAGACTGAAAGTGACATCCTTGTAGGTGAGAGAAGTAATCTCTTCTCTTTTCTGGGTCAGGTAAAGGTCAGAGATTAAAAATGCTGGGCAAGGCTTTAAAAGCCATCAAAGTTTAAATAAGTAAGAAGAATCCTCACATTCTTGCTAGGCACAGTTGGGTTAAATGCCCGTAACCCAGCTACTCAGGAAGCATAGATGGGAGGCTTGTGGTTGGAAAGTAGCCTGGGCAAAAGTTTGAGACTGTAACTGAAAATAACCTAAAAGCAAAAAGAGTGAAGATATGGTTCAAGGGGAAGGGCACTGGCCTAGCAAGTGCAAGGCCCTGAGTTCAAACCCCAGTACTTTACCACCTCTCAAAACAAAAGTTGTCTTTACAGCCTCCTGAGTAACTATAGGCATGAACTACCTACACACAGTTGTATTCTTTTTTTTTTTTTCCCTGGTGTGGGGCCTGAACTGTGGGCCTGTGTGCTGTCCCTCAGCTCTTTAGCTCAAAGCTAGAACTCTACCACTTGAGCCACAGCACTGCTTCTGGCTTTTTCTGCTTATGTGGTGCTGAGGAATCGAACCCAGGGCCTCATGCATGCAAGGCAAGTGCTCTATCACTGAGCCTCCTTCCCAGCCCCACAGTTGTATTCTTGATTGTCCATACCACATCTAATATCCATCTTTATGAAGCTGTCTAGGACCACAAGCTGGGTTGGCCATTCCTCTTTCCAGTTTTCTCCTCATGGTCTTATGTAATATATAGGATAAAATATTTTGCCAAATATGGTCACTCATGCCTATAAGACCATCTCTTTAGGAGGTGGAGATAAGAGAATGATGGTTCAAGGACAGCACTGAGGAAAAATTCAAGATTCTACCTAAAAAAATAACTGAAGTAAAAAAGAGCTAGAGGTGTAGCAAGTAATGGAGCACTTGTTTAGCAAGCATAGGACCCTGAGTTCAAAATTCCAGTATCATCAATTAAGTTCAGATTTTTCTCTCCATCATTGAATTTCACAATCTTTAGACCCAGAGGTGATGGTTTGGTAAGTAACGATCAATTTAGTATTGTATTTTGAGACTTAGGTTCAAAATTGACTCTATTATTAATTAGTTGAGTGATCGTGGGGAAAGTTGCTCAACTTCTTTGAACCTCAAGTTTCTCATCTGTAAAACAAAGATAACAATACCTATTTCACGAATTATATGGTATGGTAAATATATCTCAATACACTGTTACAAAATAAGTATTCATATCAAAAGTGTTTTTGTAGGAGTTAAATATGAAAAGGCACAACTAACTCCTAGGAGTTAAATATGAAAAGGCACAACTAACTCTTGAACACAACCAGCCACTCCCTAAGTGGCCATTGTTGTTAAAAGTCGTCTTCTTGCTGGTTGTGATGGCTCAATCTGTAACCCTAACCCTAGCTACTCGGGAGGTTGAGATTCTGGGATCATGGTTCAGGGCCAGCCTAGCCAAAAAAAAAAAAAAAAGTCTTGAGACTCCATCTTAACCAATGGCTGGGTGTGGTGACACAGACCCCTTACCCAAGCTACAGGGGAAGCACAATGGTCAGACATAGAAAATCACAAGTAAGATTATGTTCCAGTCTTACGAAAGCACATAAATCTATATCCTACCCTGAAAATAACCTATGCAAAAAGGGGCTAGAGTTGTGGCTCAAGTGGCAGAGCATCTGTTCAGCAGATGGGAGGCCCCTGAGTTCAATCCCCAATACTTCACCTCTCCCCCCAAAAGTCCTCAGCACAACCAGTACCTTCATATTCTCACTGCCCTACTTAGATCTCACACACGGTAGGGTTCAATAAATACTTGATGAATAAATCAGACACGCAGATTTAACATATTGTATTTCTTACCTAAAGTGCTCAGCCAGCTAATTATAACTCCAGAAAAATTAATATAAGCTTCCTGAGGGATTGACTGCTACAATCATGAATGAATGCTATACAAGAGGCATTATAAATTATTAAGGGCCCTCATGACTAATTCTCTTCATTGTGTCTGACTGTGGTTAAAATACTAATGGCATCCTCACTGGGAATTTTAAAAAGGCTGAGAGTCTTATTGGGGTAAAATTTCCCTTTTGGGGCCATCTAAATCTAAGTAGCTACACAGAATAAGGGCCTTATGCCCCTATAGTGGGAGCTATTGGCCCAAGCAGGGAAAATCACCCCTAGAAATGGCTTTCTAACACTTTTAGGCAAATTATTTCAGATCACAGCATCTTTTGAGCTGGAAAGATATTATCTAGTCTAGTGGGTTTCAACTATCTTTAAGTCATGGAAGCTTCTATTAAGAAAAGCTTCTTTATTTAAAAAAATACATTTTGTATTATCTTTAAGTAGCTGTACAAAGGAGTTTCCATTCAACAATGCAGTTTAAGTATCCTGATTGATGTCAACCCTTTCATCATTAAGCTTTAATGGGAAGGAAAGTCTAGCATTTTTAGAAGACTAGCATAGCTATAAGTAGAAACTGGAGTCAGGAAAGAAGTCCTGCCCATGGAGGCTTCTGACTCTTTTGAGAGCCACCCTCCCAAATACCCCTGTAGAACCTCCAGAATGAGAGTATGCAGAGGTGAAGAAGGCTCTTCATGCGTCCTCTGAGACTATGATGAAGACAAGAACTAAAAATCACCACACCTAACCAATCACGGGGTCTCTGGGCCCTGGGTTGCCACACGTACTTTCTGCAACTTTCCCAGTGACTTCATAGCAGGAGTGGTCATGGCCATGACCGTGGAGAAAATTAGGCACCAGGAATCCCCTAGGGTACAAGCTTGCCTGTTGCCATTTCTGTTGACCAGATATAGAACAGCTTCCAGAGGACACGTTGCTAAGGCTTTTTGTGCATGTGTGGACAACCATCCTCCCCTCCCTGGGGCCATGGCTGACACACATCAACCTCTTTCACTCTCTCACAAGAGTACAAATCTCAAGAGTGCCCTTCCCTACCTTCCAGCCTACCTTGGGCTGGAAGACATGGTTCTCCTTCCCAAGATGATCCACAATCCCAAAGATGCACAGTGGTCCAGCAAAGCCCAGCAGGTCAGCCAAGATGCGGAAAGTACTGCTGAGGACTAGGCGTCTCCCAAAGGCGTGGCAGAGGGCCCGCCAGATGGCCCGAGCTCCCTGTGTGCTCTGTGTATCCTTCCGCTGCCCAGAGAGAACCATGGCCAGGTCAGAGTGGCTGAGGATTCATTCACAGCAGAGCCCAGCTCCCAGGAAGCCCCTGGCTCTTACCACCTGGGGAAACCCAGAGGGAGTTTTATCTACACACAGGTGAGCCCCAAGAAGAAGTTACAGAGCAATCAAAGGCATATTTGAGTGGACCCTGTCAACGTCAACATGGTACAGATGGGGAAACTGAGGCTAGAGGACTGATCAAGGCCCCAAGGATGTGTGATGAACAGAACACCATGCGTAGGGAGTGACATGAACCACACTCACCCATGACCACTGCCCTCTGTGCCTGCCTTAGTGGGGCTGGGCAGCAGCAGTGAAGGAGCACTGGACAGGAAGTCAGGAAATGGGCACTGACACCTGCTAGCTATGGGCCAGCTGTAGGCAGGTCTGGGGGTGGTTTCTCTTTTTCTGATATGGGACAATGTCTGCCTGGCCAAACTCACAGTGTTAGCCTAAGAATGGGATATCTCTACCCTCCTGTTTTTTGTTTTTTAATCTACTTTTATGTTCACTGAGACTCAGAGGGAAGAAGAGTGGGACTTATCAGCCCTATTTCCCCATCTGGATGAGGGACCTATGACCTGTGAGCAGTCCAACTGTGACCATTCTGTGAATCTTTAGTCCTGAACTTGTCCCTGGCTCAGTGTGTGACTTACGGCAAGCCTAGTCCTCTCATGAGGCCTCAGTTTCCCCACCTGCCTACCATGGGTTTGAACGGGAGCCCTCCGAGTCCCTGTCTATGACTCTACACTGTAGGTCAGAGAATGGGTGGAGTAGCCATGCCCCACTGACCGCCTGGGCATCAAAGGCCTCGCATAGCCGTCGGTAGTTGGTGAGGGCCCTCATGGCGATGGGCAGTTTCCCGATGGCTCGCAGATCAATGGGCTTTTTGTGGGCAGTCTTGATGAAGGCATTCATCCACCAGTAGGTACCCTTGGATAGCAGGTTCACGAAGGGCTGCAGGAAGCGCACCCCCAGGTCCTGCAGGTCCTCAGGGGGCTTCACCTCTCTGGGTGTCTTGAAGAATATGTATCTCTGTGGGGCACATGGATATGGTAAGGTTAACTCTTCACTACCCATCACCACCCCAGCAAGAATCTAGGATGTGATGTTCCACACTGGACCTCCACCAGATGCCGCCATGTCTTGTCTATAATTATTCTGAAAGACCCAGGGCATGGTCTCTTTGTAAGTATTCACTGGCTCTACTCTGAACCTCACAGGCTGGGCTGGATTGGGCTGAAGTTGAGTTGGGGAAGAACAAGCATCTCCTAGGTATTGTCTTCCTCACAGATCTAAGGACCTCACTGGGTTACTTACAGTGTTCCCAGTACTTGAAGCATGCAGATCTAGGTTTGAGTCCTGACTTCTCCACTTACTAGTAAGGAATGGTTGGACAAGATTCAGCTACTATGAGGGGCAATGGAAGGAGGGAATATAAGGGCCTTGTATCATATGGACCACCACTTAAAAACAGAAAAACCAGACAAATGTTATTTAAATGAGCATCTTACACTCATTGGAAGGTCCAAGTTAGCAAGCACTTCTACTCCATGGCTGACTGGAGGGTGAAGGAAGGGTTTATTCATTCACTGCAGGTAGATCACAACCTTTCTGACTAGGAATCTACAACACTAATGACAGCTTAAAATGCAGAGAAACTTTGATCCAGTAACTCTCTCATTGGGCTCTCTCTCCCACAGGACCAAGAGCAGCAATGCATACAGATAAAGGTTTGCTCAATGCACTAGCACTTCAGAAGGCAAGAAATTGGCAACAGGTTGGGAGGCATGGCTCAGTGGTATTGCACCAGCCTAGAAAGTTCAAGACCCTGAGTTCAAACCCCTGGTACCACCAAAAACTTGGCAACAAAACAAATGTCCATCTGTGATACTGAATACATTAAGGCTCATCTTCATGACAGGCTATTATGCAGTCCTTGAGACGCCTGGATGAGACATATTAGACTGCTATGAAGGAGTCATGGGAGATATTTACTGGGTGAGAAAAATATGTGGAAAATAGCATATACCCTCTTCCTGCAATCAGAACTTGAACTTGGTATCTCACTGGCTGGTGCTCTACCACCTGAGCCATGCTTCCAACCCTGCAGCATATATTTTTCTTATAAATTTTTATTTTTGTAAAATAAATATTGAGGGGAAAATCTTATGTATCTAGTATCAAGGGAAAAACCCTAAATAGATTATTCTTTTGTGGGATGCATATGAATAAGAACATAGCATGGGAAACAAAGTAGCTTAGTCTGTGCTACTTGAGCAGGTGAGGGCTGGGACAGAGGAAGGAGAAGGGTGGAGTCTGTCTGAGTTAAGAAGTGAAGGGGAAAGAGGAATACAAGAAAGATAACAAAACAAAGACAGGTGTGCACTCCATTACATATATGAATACGTTAAAGCACAAACAATGGGAGGGAAAAACTGGGAGAGATTAAGAGAAGGCGTGACATTGTCCAAAAAGAAATGTACTCTTTACTTGATTTATGTAATTATAACCCCCTTTTATATCGCCTTTATAATAACAATAAAAAGTTGTTTTTGAAAAAAGCACAGACACATCTTCCTGGCCCTAAACAAAATGAAGTGGGGAAAGCCAGCTCCTAAAGGTTTTATATCTATGAGCTTCAACCTCTGCTAAACATGCTGACCACCTTCTCTCCCTCTGGGAACCTGGAGTAGAGCCGCTGAGCCAGATGGAGTGACTTTTTAAGAAAACTTCATTTAGTGCCTCTCTGCTCCCTTTTCTGGGGTGGATAATGGCAGCTAGACTCTTCTGGGGCTTAGCTGTTGCAGCAGGTGGATACCCCACACCCAGGAACAGGATGAGGGTCAGACCCCATGCCCTTCTTGCCCACATCCAGGTCCATCCTCAGATGGTCTCCTTACCCTCACCCGGATGACATTGAGCTCCACCAGAAGCAGCATCCCGTACAGGACCACCAGCAGCCCTGTCAGGCAGAAGCGCAGCTGCGAGAAGCCAATGGCGTGGTCGTAGAACTTAACAAACTTGATGGTCTTGGTGATAAAGGCCAAGGTCCAGTAGATGAGCAGGGCTGTGGAAGAGAGACCCAAGAGCACAGAGGACGTGTGTGTGCGTGTGCATGTGCGTGTGTGTGTGTGTATGTGCAAGTGGGTAGGAGAAGAGAGAGAACCGGTGTGCTGGAGAGGTGTGTGTATGTATGCATGTGCCTATGCATGTGCATCCATGTCTGACAGGAGGCTGTGTACATGTGAATATACCAGAATGTGACCCTTTGAGATGAAGTGACATATTGTAACAGTCATTACAGGCATATCCAAAATGATCTCATAAATCAAACTAGTCAGACAAATCTCCCTTGAATAAGTAATAACAAGAAGAATAGGGCAATTATTTCTTGAAGTTAACCAAGTTATAGGCACCGCGCCAAGTAAGCACTTTAAACACATTCCCTCACTCCTTCCTACAACTTTGGGTGGGAAAGTTGCCATCCTGCTCAATTTGTCAGATAAATGAATTGAGGCTCAGAAAGATTGGGGCCATGAAGCCATTAAGTGGCAGAGCTGGACTAGCCTCGTGCCAGAGCTCATGCCTGCAAACCCCAGGCTGTAAGGACTTCCTAGTGTAACGTTCAAGCTCGGGATATCTCAGCCAATCTGGCCTTTCTTTCTATAGGTAAGGAAACTGAGGCCTCATAAGAAAGAGCGGGGGAGAGAAGAGGAGGTAACCTGTGCACATTCACAGCCAGCTCATGGCAAAGGAAGGAAGGAAGGGTGAGAGCCCACTATGAGTCTCACACGCATAGTCCCAAGCCCATGGTGATGTCCCCTAGGGGGCCTGGGGAGGTAGGGGGTACAGAAAAAGTGAGTCATCTTATAAGGCAGTGCCGTGGAGTGGTTAGAGGCGGGGTCCCTGCAGACAGAGACACCTGGGTTCACATCCTGTGACAAAATAGCGGTGTGATCTTGGATAAGTCATCTAGACCCTCAGTTTCCCCATCAATAAAATGGGGACCATTGACAGTGGTTGTAACTAGTATATAGAAAACATTTACCACAGTGAGCTTGGTGCAGTAGGTACTCTTTGGGCATCCGTTGTTGATATTTTTGTTATCTTCAAACCAGATTTCAAGCAGAGTAAGCATCAGAAGCTAGGGTGAACTGTCCTAAATTCCTGGCCCCCTTCCTCTAATTCACCAATCAGCCACTGTCAGCTTGGGACAATAAAACATAGCATTAACTAGTTCAGTCACCCTTGAGGGGATGCTTTGGCACTGGTGGCTCCTGACCTTACTCTGAGAGCCACATGGAGTAAAGCCAGCCTCAAGCCCCCTCCTGTAGGAAGGACTCATAGTGAGTGAAGGAGACTTACACCCTCTATCCCAGAGGGGTAAAATCATCTCTTGGGGATGATGGAGATCTGCTTGGCCTGACTGGCCTGGGAAGTAGACAACATTGGATTCTACCATATGGCCCAGGCTGAGTGTACCCAAAGGGGCTGGTGCCATTGTCTTAGGATCCCAGGTGAGGGCAGGAAGAGAGTGGGCAGAAGCCCTAGGGACATTTCTTCAGCTCCATCTGGGCTCCAGGTCACAGGAACATGCAACTGGAGGCCACTTGTGCCTCCTTGACTGTCCCCACCTGGAAATTCTTCTGGCCCTGGGTGAGTCTGCCCACTCACCTGGTAAAGGTGTCTAAGTGGTCTAAAGGGTAGTTGGTGTTTGTAGAATTTCAGTTTGGGGGGAATGAAAAAAGTTCTAGAGATGGATAGTGGGTGATAGTTCCAGTGTGAATATACTTAGTGCCAAGGAATTTATAAATGCTTAAGATGGTAACATTTATTATGTTACTATACATACAAACAAATACACACACATAAAAACAAAACAAATATACTGGCACCCACTAACCTCTCAGCATTTGAAGCAGGAAGATTACAAAGTTGAGACCAACATTTTTGAGACTCTCAAAAATAACAAAACAAACAAACACCCCCAAACAACTTCTTAGTACCACTGGGATAAAGACCAAGGCCTGTGGTGTGCCCTTAGAGGTCCTGAAGCAGCTTTAGCCTCCAAGGTCCAGCTCCTTTGTGCTCTCCACACTCCTTCCAGATTCCCTAATGCCCTTTGTTCCTCTTGCCTCAGGGCCTTGGCACCTCTTCCTGAAGTACTCAGCTCCCTTCTCTCCATTCCAGTTCCTACTCAGACATATCTTCCATGCAAAAGACATCTCGAGCTCATCTGAAGCCTGAGGATTATAGTTCTTTCATAAGACAACGTAAGCCACATTGTTAATCTTTCTGTGAAACTCCATCTATTCTCCCTACAGCTTACAGATACAGCCATTATGCACCTAAAGCCTTCTTACCCTTCTTGTAGAATTTCTGTCTCTGGAGACATGCTTGAAGTTTTTCCTGAAAGGGAAAGCCTTTGTCCTTGGAAAAGGACTAACCCATCCATGTCTGATGAAGGTTGTTCCCAGAGAACATTGTGTGTGTCTGAGTGTGTGCACACATGCACATGTGCACACACTATCATGCGCTGGAAAATGAGAAAAAGAACTAGCCAGATGCTCACAGGATGTTTCCAAGGGGTCTCCACTCAGCTAGGCCTTGGTAGCTAGTGAGGGACCCTCTAGATGAGGGTTGATCCAGAAACTGGAGCAGGGGGTCATCAACTGCTGCCCCAGCCTCTATGCATATCATCTGGGAGGGTTCTGAGATCAGGACACCACCTGGATATCACCTGGATAATCTTGATTCAGCTCAGATTCCACCGTCCATAGGAGGCCAGACCCATGACTAAATCAGCAATTATCTCCTGTCTTCTAACAACAACATGGCACGGCCATGACCTGAGCATGGAGTGTTCTAGACCCCAACATCCATCAGATATCCCGATTCCTCAAGGCCATGATCTAACCACCAGATACACACAGCTCAGCCTTCGGCATGTGGCCCACAGAAGCACATCTGATACACCTCTGACTGTAAGTTCAGGCTGAGACCCTGAGGCACATGGTCTCAGAAGCAGTCAGGAACCTGCATGGATGTCAGACTCCGGCTGCATCTTTTGACTAGTTGGGTACACTGTGAGAGGAACTTAGCCCGACTCCAGCTTTCTGCACAGTAGAGGGGAAACAATAATGAGATGTATGTGACAGGCTTGTAAGGATTTCATGAATCTGTCTTATGCTTGGGTCAGAGCCTGGCATGTCATCAGTGCTAAACGAGTGTTTGCTAGTGTTATTTTAAACCTCTCTGATTTCTGACCTTCCCCTCACCCCCATAACACAGGGGTACTAATGGTACCAACAGCACAGTCATGGGAACTAGTGAGGAAATGGAGGCCCAGCACTGAGCCTGGACCACAGTCTGTGCCCTATAAAGGCCAGAAGCCATCACTGTTTCCTCCCAGGACTCAGACACAGGGAGTGAGAAGCTGCAAGCAGGCGCTCCTTCCTGTGTTTAAGTGCTGGCAAGCCTGGTCCTGGGGCCATTTTCTACTCTCTCCAGGAGATCTCAGCCAGGCTCAAGTTTTAGACGCCATCTGTAAACTCACCATGATAGAAAGTGTATCTTCTGCCTTACATCTCCCCTGAATGTCCACCTCATTCATCTAACTGCTCACTTGACAGAAGAGTTGACCATCTCTCAACTTAAGCATGCTCCGAACACAAAGCTTGACCTGCACTCCAGTCCCAGCTCCTGCTCCTGAGCCATCTCAGATACCAGTACCACTGTTAGCCCAGCTGCTCAGGCCCATTGAAAAGAAGGAGTCTGCCTTGCTCTCTCCTGACCTCTCCTATTTCGTTCTTCCCTCTGCCCTTTGGGCTTTGCCCACACCAGCCTCTCTGCCAGGTCTGCTCCTATCAGAAGGCTTTTTTTGGTCACTGTTATCGGACAATGTCCCTGGCCACCCTGTATAGACTGCCACGTCTCTCCTCCCTCCCCTTTCCCTTGCTCAGCTTGATTTTCTTCACAGCATCACCATTCATTTGCTTACTTACTACGCCCTCCACCTGACTGTAAGCTCCACAAAGGCGGTGATCTTTTCTTTGCAGTTCTGATTCTGTGGCTCTTAGGAGCTTGTCTGGTATGTAAGTCCTCAGAAAACATTGAAGAGAATGAAAATGTCCCTGAGCCCCACCCCCGTCCCGCTCTCCTCGCCCTACCGATCAGCAGCTTGGGGAAGTTGGAGGTCTCGATGTTATGATAGTAGACCACAGAGGTAACAGCAGCCATGAACGCCATCCCAGCTGGCATGTACAGGTGGAGATGGCGAGATTCCGTCACGCTGAGATGGGGAGAGAAAGAGGATAGAGAGGATGTGGATTTGACCACTACAGCAGCCCAGGCCTCAAATCAGAACCACAGTGTACTTCATATACCCATACCTTAAACAAACCACTCACTAAGGGGCTCAGGAATCC
Source organism: Dipodomys ordii (assembly GCF_000151885.1). Classification (NCBI taxonomy): domain Eukaryota; kingdom Metazoa; phylum Chordata; class Mammalia; order Rodentia; family Heteromyidae; genus Dipodomys; species Dipodomys ordii. The sequence goes on along the minus strand of NW_012267399.1, from coordinate 608,508 downwards.
AGAGAGTGAGGCTCAGGGCTTAGGGTTGAGGCTTTGACACTCATAGTCTTCTTTCCCAGGTACCATGAGGGTCAGCTATGGCAGCAGCTGCTGCGAAGCCAAGAATCACAATGCAGCTGGGCAACTGTCCCCAGAGCTCGGTGGGTGTGTAGGAAATGGAGGCCTGTGTGCCCCAGATCACTCAGTGACAACCCATTTAACAGAGTGGCCCAGGTCAGCACCGACACCCTCCCTTAGTGCTGTACTTGCAGCAACAACAAGAGTCAATATTTGTTGAGCATTTGCCCTGCGCTAGACACAGTTCTAAGTATGCGTACTCGGAGTCTTCTCATTTTATAGATGTAGAGAGGAGCCAAAGGTACACGCCTTATACCTCTATCAAGATGAACACAAAGAGAAGTTAGTGACAGCTCCTGCTCGCCCCACTTGAACTCTCCAAGGCCTCTGTGGTGGTTGGACTCTGCTCAGTGATACTCCCCTAAGGAATGAGAGCATCCTCCAGACCACAGGCTTTCTCCCTTAGCAGGGGGCTCCCTCCTGAACACAGTAAGACCCATGTAGCTCAGCCTGGTACCTGAGGCCCAACAGTGTGGTCTCCCACACTGCCTGTCCTGCTCTTTCTGCTCCAGTCACATTGGGACCCTTCTGTCCCCAGAGGGCCTGCTTTACCTTCCTGTTCAGTGCTGCCCTGGCTTGTGCAGCTCCTGGCAGCATGCCAAGGGCTCCAGCCTTGGAGGACCTGCCTCTAGCTATGATGCGGTCTAGGGAAGGGAAGCCGCAGATGAATAGAAATCTAAAGCAGAAGAAAGAAATGGGGATGATATCCTGGCACTGGATATCCACCATGCCTGTAATCCTAGCTACTCAAGAGGCTGAGATCTGAGGATCACGGTTCAAAGCCAGAAACGTCCATGAGACTCTTATCTCATGTTAACCACCAGAAAACCGGCAGTGTTGCTGCAGCTCAAGTGGGAGAGAACTCGCCTTGAGCTGAAGAGCTCAGGGACAGGGACTCCAAAGGCTCTCTCTGGTGGGATTCTGGTGCAGGTACAGAGGTGATGTGGGCTCTTCACAAAATAGCACATCCCCCTCACACTCCTGGAGAAAGGAACCACTAGAGTCTGCCCAGCACCAATGTTCTCAGCCCTGGGGAATGGAGGCTGATTGGTTGAAGCAGACACCCTTTGCAAGTGGTTGGTCTGGGGAGGTGGAGCATATAACCCAACCTTGGCCCAATGGGATACAAAAGAAAGGGTATAGAAGAGGATCCTTCCTGTAAGGAAGAGGCATGCCTCCTCAGCCTTTGCCCTTTTCTTCCAGAAGGGGAGCAGCCACTTTTTGATCATGAGGAAGATATGACTGACACACAGAGAAGAGGATAGAAAGATGAGAAGAGGCTGGATCCCTGGGGACATCACTGAGCCACCAAACCAACCAGAAAAGGCAACATCTAGCTCTCTTATTAAGTAAGTTTGTAAATATTGATTTTAAATGTTGAAAGGGGACTATGCTCAGCAAAAGTTCTTTCAACTACCAGAGGAGGTACAAAAGCAAGGAAAGAAAAAAAAATCATTTGTGAGAACCATGGGAATAACCAGCTTCCCCTCCCTCCTCTCTCTCTGCGCAGGGGTCTTCTTTTTTGGATGATATATACTACATTAGGGAATGTTTTCACAGACTTAATCCAGCATACAATGATTTGAGAAGAGTTTCCATATACATATTAATTTTCCTCATTAACCTATATTTCTAGAGCATCATGCACCAGAGAAACTGCTAAGGAGCACAGGAAGGCCAGTGGTTTTAAGATATGTGAATTGCTAAATGAGGCCTACCCTCAGTCAAACTTGAGGTGAAGTCTACCTTCACCACCCCTACATGTCCCCAGTCTGGATTAAACATAAGTGCTACAAGGCAGGGTCTTCTGTCTGCCTCTTTTCTATGCTCCTCATGCTTGCCTATCCTAGAGACTAAGTGACAAATGCCCAGCCCAAGAGCTGCCCTGTGCTCTGGGAAGGAGATGGCCATTTGCACTGTGCTGATTTGGGGCCCAGTCACAGAGCAGAGGCTGTTGATCACGAGTAGGAGGGAATACCTGGACTGATTCCTTCCAGGTCTCATATTCTGGACACAAATCATCTGTCCAGGGCCTTTCTACACTAGGCTTTAAACCCTGTCCATCTCTGATTTCATTCTCCATGAACCCTGAATCAGCTGGACAAGAGCTTTGATGCTGGTTTCACAGGTGGAGAAAGTGAGGCTCAGAAAGGCCAGGTGACTTGTGAAGTTTCACAGCTGGCACAAACTAATGCTAGCAGATGCCCAGGCTGTCCGAATCAGCCATCCCCTGTTTGGCCAATGAGTATTTGAGTATTTCTAGGTGTGGGGGGGTTATGCCTCTAGACCCTCTGGAGCATTTGTGCTGTTTTGGAAGGGGTGAGGATGGAACACAGACTGGGCATCTGCTACTTAGTCAACAGTGTGCACCCTCTGGTTGTCTTGCTGGTCATAGGAGACTTTACTCATCAGAAGTTCCTAGGCAAGCAGGCACTACAGAGATCACTGCTGATGCTCAGATGTAGGGATAATGGGGATTGGGAGAATAAAGGAGTAGAAGGATCCTGTTTCTCTGTGGCCAGATCCCAATCTAGACCATGCTGGCAGGAGCCAAGCCTGGCTACAATCTGATTCTAACTCAGAGAGGCTGGACCTCAGTCAAGTGCTCTTCTCTTGCCCCATCAGTCACCCAAGTAGCCACTGAGCGTTGCTAATTCGTCCATTCTGTCTCAGGGAGTTGGCAGTTCCCCTCCTGCCCCCTCCCCTGATGCTGACACTCATTTCCACCGCAATCATCTCTCACCTACATTACTACAGCCACCTCCCAAGGCTGTTTCCACTTTCAGCCTCTCTTGCCTCCAATTGCCCAGGACATCCACAGCCTCTCCCCTAAAATCACTGGGCTGATGACACCTCCCTTCTGTTCCCAACTGCTGGCTGAATCCAACCCAAACATGCAGTCTGGGATTCAGAGCCTCCCCAAGATGCCCCAGGCAAGTTTCCAAGCCTCAGCCTCCTTGGTTCCTCTACATTGTTCTAATGTTTCTGCCCACTCCCACCCTTGCCTGCCTTCTTCCCTCAGCGCCACCTGCCTTCTAAAGGCCTTCTCACCACGCCCACCTTTCCTCTGGGCATCCTATCACAGCTCATACTTGTCATTGCTGTTCTTTGATCCCCTCCTCTGGCACTCTTATTTCCCTTCTAAACTCTGCCTGTCAGAACCCTAGTCATCCGGGTTCCACTCCAGGACCTCTCCACCAGACAGCTTGCCCAATATAGCCTTCTCCTCTCTCCTCCCAGAAAAGTTGCTTGTAACATTTTATTTTGTCTTCTAGGATTCAATAAACGTTTATGGCACTTTCATGTGCCTTGAGCTGTGAGTACAAATATGATTAAGGCCTGGGATTTCTGGATGCACACAAGCCCTTTCTGATTAGGTCCAGAGACAGTTTTGCAAACAGATATAAAAACTTTGACATACTGTTTCATTTATGCTGTGGCAGAAGTTGTTAGGCCCAGAAGGTGAAGCCCAGAGAGAGAGGTGGGTGTGGGGAGAAAAGCTGTGGGAATAAGACTAGAGGTAGATAGGTTTGGACAATGGCCACTCAGGAACCCAGCAATGGCATCTTATAAAACAGCAGAAAAACCAAGGAAAGGTCTTAAGTAAGAATGGCTGACATGCTTAGTTGTTTCCACCAGCCTTCCGGAATTAACTCCAGCAACTTGTAGACAAGGCTTGGCATCTTTTACAGGACTTGGGAGCTGATAATAGGCTCTCATATTATTTACCTGGGACTTGGCCTGCAGGTCTGTGTTCTCTCCTCTGACATGGACTGACAGTAGGCCCTGTTTTTCCCATGTATCTAGTGCCTGGCACAAGAGAACTGGACACTCTCTATGTGGGACAAAGCATTGGATTTCATAGCAAATGATCCTGGCTTATGGGAGGCAGGTGAGCTGAAATCTCCTTGGTCTTTTCTAGTCTCCTGGAGCAATCCCACTCTCTCCTGAGTTCTCAGTCACTTACCCATCAGACAGGATGCCCTCTGCGATCTCACACACGAGGACAAAGAGCAGCATGAAGGTCAGGATCCAGCGTAGGTTGTGCCCTGGGAAATGTAGCCATGTACTATGGTGGATGTGCACCTTGGAGCTCTGACTGCCCCATCCTGAGAGGAGAGATGGTAAGAGGTAGGTAGTAAACCTGGTCCACTTGGAGAAAAGAACATGGACTATATGAGGGTGTGTGGGGACGGGGTTCACAACGAGGCTGAGGAAGGGGATGCCTGCTACATCTGCTACACAAGAATTAAACATCCAGCTGGGCACCCATGGCTCATGCCTGTAATCCTAGCTACTCAGGAGGCTGAGAGCTGAGGATCACGGTTCAAAGCCAGCCCGGGCAGAGTCTGTGAGACTCTTATCTCATATAAACCACTAGAAAACCAGAAATGGTGCTTTGGCTCAAGCGGTAGAGTATTCACCTTGAGTTGAAGAGCTGAGGGATAGTGCCCAAGCCTAGAGCTCAAGCCCCAAAACCAAAAAAAAAAAAAGAATTGAACATCCAAGCAGGAAGCCTGGACCTGTGCTGGCGGGTCCTATTCTGGTACCCCTTTTACATACTGACCTCTTGTGGGACTTATCACCAGATAGTTAAACCACATAACAATGAACAGAAGTGTGCAGTCCTTATTTCCATACACACAAGAGCATGTGTTGCACATTTTTTTGCATTTTGTCTAATCATTTTGTCAGTAACTAGCAACTTGCTCTTGCAGCAACTTCTTATTAATTTAACTTTGTGACCATTTTTCCTTCCTTTTCCAAAACTACATGGATTTTAAGATTTGTCATTTTTAATGCTTCTGTTATCTTTAGGTAGTTGTACAAAGAAGTCCCATTTAACAAAGCAGTTTATGAACACAAAGCATCTTGACCAGTGTTACCCCTTTCAACATTCTTGCCTGTCTCTCCCCTACTCACCCCTTCCCTCACCTAATTTTCTAGGATACACATTGAATTCTTGACTGCATTCTCCTCCCTCCCGCTCCCCTGTCTTTCTCCTCCCCCCCCCCTTCTCTGGGTTGGTTGATTAGTTTGGGGAGTACTGAGCCTGGCACTTGCTAGGTACTTTTGGTTTGGGGAGTACTGAGCCTGGCACATGCTAGGTACTCGAAGTACTGGACACTTCAATCAAGCCACGCCCCCAACGCTTATTTGCTTTAAGTAGGTTTCAGATAGGGTCGCGTGTTTTTTGTTTTTGTTTTTTGGCCTGGGCCAGCAGGTGATGGAGATTCTACTACCTATGCCTCCCACGGAGCTGGTGTTACAGTTACAAACCCGCTAAGCCTGGTTTATTTGTCGAGGTGGGGTAGCTTTAAATTTTTGCCAGGGCTGAGATTACTGCGGCCACTGCACAGGGCCCTACTTTTCTTAATTAAAGTGAACGAACCCAGGCTGGAACGCCAAAGGACCGCCAACATATGGGCAGAACTGACGGGTCTGGGAGATTCAAGGCCTTAGAGCGAGAGATGAAGGGGATCTGAGAGAAGGGGCCCCTGGCTCCGCCCGCGGCGCCCAACTTTGCAGCCCACGTTCAAGCCGGCAGGCTGGGCGCTGCGTTCTTTACGCAGCGCGGTTACGCAGCGCGGTGAGACAGAGCCGGAGAAGTTGCACTCCCCAGACATGCGGGGCCGGCGCGGGAATCCGAATCCCTAGCTCGCACCTCTCACCGGCCCCCCAGGACTGTCGGGAGGCCACGGATTCCTGTGAGGCTCAGCCCCGGGAAGGCACCGGGGCTCCCCGGCGCCTCCACCTCCACCTCGGGCTGCGGCAGACCAGCCGGCAGTGTGCCCCGGGGGAGGGGTGACCGGCTCCCCGCGCTGCGCCACCTAAGCTGCGGCCGGCCCCGCAACACCCCACCTCCCTAGCGCACGCGCAGAGACCTCCGCCGTGCCCTACTCTCCATCCCAACTCTGCACACCTGCGGTGCCCAAACTTGGGGATCCTTTGGGATGGGAGCATCGGCTGTGTTCGTCGCGGGGCTGGGGGGGAGGGGTAGGGCACCCTCTCCATCCTCCCCCCCCCTCCCAGAGTGGAGGAATGACTTGAGTGTGAGAATGCGAGGAGCAGAGGGCGTTGCCCGGGACAGGGGACCCCCCTCTCCCCGCAGGAGAGAGGCGCAGGACTGCTCCGGGACCCCGGCGCGCCGCCCCTCCCCCGGGCCTCCCTTCCCCTCCTCCCCGCCCGCCCGCCCTCCCTCCCCGGTCCTCCTCGGCGCGCGCGCGCTCACCGATGAACAGGATGGGAAAGGTGATGAAGAGCAGGAAGACGTGCGGCACCACGTTGAGCGCGTCCACGAAGCAGCCGTTGTTGAGCACGCCCTGGTCCACCCGGTAGGCGGCCGAGTGGTTCTCGCTGCCGCAGAAGGCCAAGGGCATGGCGGCGCGGGCTCCGGCTCCGGCTGGGCTCCGCGCGCCTTCCGCTCCACGGTCCCTCGCAGCTCCGCCACCCAGG
>NW_012267399.1:552802-600856 GCF_000151885.1 Dipodomys ordii | reverse complement strand
AAAGAGAAAAAAAAGAACATGATAAAATTGTAAAGGCAATGACAAGTGCCTTCTAACAAGACTGTGGTTTAACATATTTATATGCATAAAAAATACAGAAAATGAGAACTTTGGGCTAGATCTAAGAAAAACTTTCTGTGTTAGGGGATGGAGGATAAGTGGATATGTTCTCACGAAGGGTCTGAAAGACATTTAGACTTTTCCCTAAAGATTTTTCTGGGCCCTGCACTACCACTGCTTTGAAGAAGTAGTCTTTCTAGTTGCCTATCCTACCATGCTTAAGCCCAATCTAGCCACAGCACCATACACACATACACACACTTGCCTCTTCTGGGCCATTTAAAATAAACGAAAGTCCAGTCCAGCTCAAGTACACACACAGAGGACTAGAGCACATTCAGTCACTTGCAGTGTAACTACTGGGAAATTCCACCCTTCCCAGTGACTAGCTCCAGAGTGAGAGTCTTGTAGCACACTGCCCACCATGTGGCTGCAAGAGCTACTTTGAAAAAAGTGTGGCATCATGTGCATGATGAGGCATGGTGATATTCCTCTGTAGCCTGGTGTACTCTTGGAATCAACTTAAGTGCTCACCAGTACTAAAACAAATGTGTGCAATAAATGCTGCTGTACTTCCTGGAGCTCCTGGGGATGGGGATAAGTACAGAGCATGCCATAGTCTATGCATACTGACAGAGCAAGGATGTCCCAGACAGGCACTGAGCAGCACCTGCCAGGTGAAAACGTTTATATCTGCACTAGATCTGTACAATTCTACAATTCTCTATGAGGAGATGCTGCATCCTCAGGGCTTTGGCACCTCCATCTGCCCTCCTGTTTCTTACAAAATGGACTGGAGGATGGTCAGCCACTGAGAGTTTGCCAGGAGCCAGGGTACCACCCTTTGAGAAATCTTAGCCATTCTTCTGACAAAATGAAAACCTGGGCTGGATTTAGGGGCTTGGATTCTAACTTTCACTGGCCAGCCAGGTGGGTGTGGCCTCCAGACAGAGCTAGCTTAGAGCTATACAATCTCTTTCTGGCTCTGAGGCTATTCAAGCCCTGTCTCTTTCTGGCTGGCTAGGTGTCATCATTGTGATAATGGTTATGATGGCGTGAGGTGATATTTCAAGAACTATAAAGTCTTTTAGTAACTTTAATCAATAGTGAGATGGTTTAAAGCAAATAAAAATAGCTGGGCACTGGTGGTTCACATCTCTAATACTGACTAGTTGGGAGATAGAAATTGGAAGGATTGCTGTTTGAGGCCAACCAGGGCAAAAACTTAGCAAGACCCCATCTTAACCAATAGCTTGGTGCCGTGGTGGGTATCTGTCTCCCAGCTACAAAAGAAATATAAATAGGAGGGAAATGATAACTGTCTAAGCAGACTTGGGCATAAACCATAAGCTTGAGACCTTACCCTCAGTATAACTAAAGCACAAGGAGCTGAGGCATTCTCTAAGTGGGAGAGCTCCTGCCCATCAAGTTCAAGGCCCTGAGTTCAAACCTCAGTACTGCAAACAAACAAACAAAAATTGTGATGTTACCCTTGTTATGGAATACTATACCAGAAGTACAGAGATCCATGTAGGGCTTCTGCAATAACTTGGAAAGGTGTCTCTTTTTTTCCTCCCCAGCCCTTTCAGGCAGATGACTGTGAATCTGTGGCCAAGTAGTAAACAGGCTAGGATGCTTCAAAGGACATACCCATAGAAGATCTCAGAACTCATGACAGAAATGATTGAGGTAGAGACCAAGTATTTTGTCTGGAACCCAGGAGGCAGTAGCGACTTTCTTTCCCCATTCCATCTTACTCCGAGTCAGGAGAGAAGATGAGAGAAAAGTTCTAGAGGAGCTAGAGAGAAGTTTTACCTGTCTCCAACCACCCAAGGGAGGATGGGTCTGTGTAGATTGTGCTAGAAAATTCATACAATAGCTGCTCTCTTGCCTGAGGACATATCCACAGACAGTGAGAAGCAGGAAACACTCGGCCTTGTGTGAAAGGAAGGATGATGAAGAAACAGGAAGGCCCTTTCTTAGTCTCTTGGTACCATATAACTGGAAAAGTAGGGAAGAAACTCACTGACCGGAGTTTCCTGCCAGCCTGATGTGATGGGGGCTGGGGGAGAGGGTAATAGAAATTAAAGTTATTACCCTTGCCCACTTAAGCTTTGGTCCAAGATAACACTCATACTAAGTAACAGTCCAGAAAGGCAGATCCCAAGCATACACCCTTGAGAGCACTGAAGGCCAAACTCAGCCTTCCATTATATCCTCTTCATTCAGTTCTCAACCTGATCCAGTGCTGTGAGATCCTGTAAGGTGCTCTGGCTGGTCCTCCCCACCCAAGGCAGTAGAATTCTTATCAGGGCTCAGCAAAAGAGGACATCCCTCTCCAGCACAGAAGCCTCTGGTAGGCCCATCATGACCTCAGCTATCTGGTCCTGGAGGATCGCACCAGAGCTGGGACTGAGGCTAGATGTAGTAGCTTGCCTTTTCCATCCTTCCCTCTTCTCCCTCCACAGGGACCTCAGCCCCTGTTCCTTGAGCACAGCATGGATCTAAACTCTGCTGGGGAAGAACAGGTTCCAGTTCCACTCTGTCCATCTAAGTGACCTTGGGCAAGTCAACCTCCCAGTATCTCAGTTGGAAAATGGATCACATATGTGAGACATCATGGTACACAGTGGACTCACCACTCAAACTTCCATTTCTCGTCACTAGGCACTTCTTGCCTGGAATCCCTAGGCACTTGCTGATTTTTTTTCCAGTACTGGGGCTTAAACTCAGGGCCTGTGTACTGTCCCTGAACTTCTTTTGCTTAAGGCTAGCACTTGAGCCATAGCACCACTTCTGGCCTTTTCTGTTTATGTGGTACTGAGGAATCAAACCCAGGGCTTCATGCATGCTAGGCAAGCAGTCTACCTCTAAGCCACATTTCCAGCCCACTTGCTGATTTATTTTTCAATTGATTGATTTCCTACCTAGTGTTGAGTCTTTATTATGTTACCTGGCTTGATCACCAGCTCTCTTGAAAGCAGATCATACTGTCATTATGACACAGATGAAGATATAGCAGAAAGGAAAACTTAGAACTCAAAGTCATCCAGCAAAGCAGGTGGCAGAGTCAGGTTCCTCCTAGGAGCATCCTTCTAAGAAACAGGGATGGTAGATGTGGGGTAAACCATCAAGGCAAAAAGGACGGTGATATAGTAGGTGGTATAAGGGACTATCTGGAAGCAGTATCTGCAGAACAATCTACAGAGGCCCTGTTCCTACTTAGAGCTGGCTGGCTCTGTTCATAATACATACAGATAACTTCTCTATTATAAGGGATAGGATATTTAAATCCTAACCCACGGTTAGGTTTAAGAGGTAGGAGCTTTGGGAGATGACTGGGTCATAAGGAAAGCACACTCATAAATAGAATTATTGCCATTAAAATGAGGCAACCAGAACATTCATTTGCTCCCTACACCATGTGGAGTTACAATGACAAGACAGCCATCTGTAACCAAATAGGCCCTCCAGCAGCCACTACATCTTCTGGTGATTTGATCTTGGACTTCCTTGCCACCAAAACTATAAGAAATAAGTTATTGTTGTTTATAAGCCAGGATAAACTAAGGTATCTGTGACCAGTGAAAATTTGGTGTATAATGGTAGTGAGTGTGGGCTCACTAAAATGGTACATGATTCTGAGTGGGAAAGACCTCTTCACTCTTCCAAGAAGAGACTTGAGAGGGAGAGAAGAATGGGACTGAGGGAACAAGACATTGAAATAGAATTAGGCTCTACCTAATATTTATCTGCTCTAAGCAAGCATTGCTAACGTGTTTCCCTCATGACCCACATAGAGCCAAAATCTATTATTAGCTGAATTGGTGAGTGTATCTAAGGTAGTGAATTTAAAAATTGAAAAGTGGTGAGTATATTTAGTGTTAAGTTTGTTTGTTTACCTTTTTGTATAGACAATATGTCCTTGCAAGATAATTCTTTAATGATATGGGTGCTCTGGGGTCTTAGCTGGGGATAAGGCCTGGAGAAGCTTTGTTAAGAAGAGTGAGCCCAGAGGGTTGGGGGTAAAATACTGTCTTTTGCATGGGAACTGGAAACTCACATCAAAATTTTCTGTTGTCTCAAAGACAGAATGGAGAGGGGAGGATGGAGTAGGAGAGGAGGAAGTGGAGAAGTTCTGAATCCTCTAATTGGGGAGAATAGCCTGGTTCAGTCGTGAGAGCTGCATTAGTGATGGAAATGATCTGTAATAGGCATTTATTCAGCAGCTGCTTTTTAGCCAGCTGGGTTCCTCTGTAACCCCCCAAAGTGACTATTACTGTGTCTCTGGGAAATTAAGGTGGAAAGAGGCTAGGGGACTTTTCCTAGCTTATGAACCCTATGAAGCTACAGCACTTCAGTAGGAACCAGGTTTGGCTGCATCTGGAACCTGGTGCTTGCAGCAGTAACTCTCAAAGTGTGGTCCCTGCACAAACAGGGACCTAGCAATTTGTTAAAAATGCAGATTCCCAGTTAAGTCTGCCACTATTTTGGTAGAGTCCAAGAAACAATCTGTCCTTAGTGATTAGCAAGTCTCAAGGTGGTCCCAACACATGTTGAGACCACAGCTCTACCATACTGTCACCTGGTAAGGACCAAAACCAACAGATGGTCCCTGCCTTCAGCGGATTACGGTCTGGCTAAGTAAAACAAAATAAAACATCATATATTTAGCAAAAGAGAAAAGGAGTGGAAATAAGAGGAAAGGAAAAAGAGAAAAGGAAAACTATTATATGTTTATTTTTGCCATGTGGTTCTGACCAGTGTTCTTGTATTTGTGATTTGTGTTGAATAATAATTCTCTCAGTATGACCAACTGAGTAAGTCCTTCTTCCTGACAATTCACACAAACAGCAATAAACTTACCTAATGCCTGCTGCTCTCAAAAGACAGAAGTGGGGTGGAGGGGAAGGAAAGGGAAGAGGAAAGTAATTTGGCCAGACATGGAGACACAGCTTGCAGGGAGCTTTGGGTAAAACATGGCCTTTAGGGCAGCCAGCCTACGGGGATGGGGAAGAAGGGCTGGGGAGGTTGTCTGGAGAAGGGAACTAAAATGTGTAATGCTGAGAGAGCTAGAGGTAGGCTTTCCAGATGCAGAGGGTGAGCTAATGAGTTACTAGGAGGAGGCACACTGAGGGAATCGTGGACAATGATGAGGTGGGTACTCAGGGATTTCCTGGTAAAGTGTTCCCACCTGCATTCTACCCCTCCAGGCTGGCTGCACAAGCCATCATTAGGAAGCACCAGCTGTGTGTGCCCAGCAGTGGAGGCTTTGCTCTTCCTACTGTGGGGACAGCACCCCCAGCCATCTTCTCACCTCTCAACACTGTGCTCAGACGTCCCATCCATGTAAAAACTTTCCTGCCTTGCCCTCAAGACAGATCCACACAAAGGTGTAAGGGACTCCCTGAGCCACACCCCACCCTCAGGACAGTGTACACTTGTAATCCTTGGCATGATCACCCAGAATGGTAATTACTCATTTATGGTTCTAACAGCCTCAGGAGGCAAGGAGCTACTACCGGGCCAAGACTGACTTGTGAGGCTCTGGCCCAAGCACAGAGTTAAATTATCTCAATGCACAGTCAATAAATGGATCAATGGATGAATGAATGAGTCAATGAGTGAGCAAATGAGTAGATGACTCCATCAGCAATGACATTTATCCATGAATGTAGCACTTGTGTGCTTGCTTAGCTGAGTGGAAAGCTGATTTCTGTATACTTTTATCTTTCTTGTTCGTGTGTTTTATGTCATTAGAGATGTGCTTTTTTTGGTTTTGATAGATTATTCTTCATTTGTGTAGTGACCTACTTCTACTTAGTATCTATTATATGCTAGGATCCCTATTAATTGCTAGAGATAGAATAGTGACTATAGGGTCTACATGGAAGGAGGTCACTGTTTATAGTCTTTTGGGGAATTCCAAATTTCTCATTTTGGCTCACACCTGTAATCCTAGCTAGTCAGAAAGCTGAAACCTGAGGATCACGGTTCGAAGCCAGCCCAGGCTGGGAAGTTCTATGAGACTCTTATCTCCAATAAATTACAAAACCCCCCACAAAAACAAACAACAATAACAACAACAACAAAAAAAACACAGAAGTAGAGCTGTGGTTTAAATGGTAAAGTGCTAGCCTTGAGCAAAACGAAGCTCAGGGACAGCTCCCAGGCTCTGAGTTCAAACCCCAAGACTGGCACAAAAATAAATGAAAATAAATAAATAAATACTTAATTTTTTTCTGTTTATGAGAGTGAATTTAAGTAAACAACCAGCATACTTCATGTACATATATGGCCTGTCAGGGAATAAAACCTCTTTGGATTTCTCTGTGCTACTTTAAAAAGCTCTAGTCTCATGAGACTGGAAATGTTTGTGATATAAAGATAAGAAGGCTTTGCTTTTGTTTTCTCTAGAGACATTTTTCCCTTTGCATACATGAAAGAGTTGTAGCTATTAGTCTAGGTAATGGTTCTGTTCCAAGGTATAGTAAGATATACACAGCAGCTCAATTCTAGGTGTCTAAAAGAACTGAAAGCAGGACCTTGAAGAGCTATTTGCACACTCATGTATGGACAGAAGCACTGTTCATAACAGTACAATGCTGGGAGCAACCTACACATACCTCAATAGGTGGAGAGCTTCAATTCAATATACTGTATACATCCAGGGGAATAATTATTATTCAGTCTTCAAAAGGAAGGATATTCCAGGTCAGAAATGTAGCTCAGTGGAAGAATGCTTGCCTAGCATGCCTGAGGGCTTGGGTTCCATCTCTTGCCCCACAAAAAAAAAAAGAAAAGAAAAAAAATGAAAGGAATTCCAACACAAACCACAAATGTGTGAATCTGGAGGCTATTACAATTAGTGAAATAAACCAACCACAAAAAGACCAAGTATTATATATTATATATGAGGTACCAGATTTATTCACACAGAAAATAGAATTTGGGTCGGAAGGGGACGGGAATCTAGTAGTTCTCTTATTGTTTAATGAGTATAGAGTTTCAGGTTGCAAGACGAAAAGTTCTGGAGAAGGATGGTGATAATAGTTCTACAACAGTGTAAATGTACTTAGTATAATGGAACCATACATTTAGAAATGATTATGATACTACATTTAGTAGTATGTGTGTTCTACCATTAGAAAAAAGAAAGGTAGCCTGGCATGGTGGTTCATGCCTGTAATCTCAGCTATGCAGGAAGTGGGAATAGGATTGAAGTGTGAAGCCAGCCTGGGCAAAAGCATGAGACCCTACCTGAAAAATAAAAACTGAAAAGCAAAAGGAACAGTGAGTATGGCTTCAATGGGAGAGCACTTGCTTGCCTGCCTGGCAAGTGCAAGACTCTGAATTCAAGCCCCAGTAACATGGAAATAATTATAAGAAAATGAAATTTCCCTTAAGACAGCCAAAACGTTAGAGCCAGAACAGGTCATTAGGTTACTTGCCCAAGATGCCAGGAAGACTAGAATCCTGTCTCCCTAGATATTTTTGTTCCAAAAGATCAAGATGAGAATTGAATTCTCTCCAAGAAAGCAAATATGTTTGCCTTTTCCCTTTCTTGCTTGCAGGGGGAGAGGATGTCTCTTGTATACAAACCAAAATTCCATTAGTTTTCATTCCTTGCTCATGGAGTGTCCCAGCATTTGCCACTCACGCAGGAGGTGTTTTTTTTTTTTCATTCAAATTTCATGACATCATCCTAGTAGGTAAGATGTGGGCAAAGGAAGGTGACACACTTATTTACAGTAAGGTAATTGATAAGAAATTTGTCTCTGTTCTATGATCTGGTGAATACAAAAAAAATCTAGCAGGTATATATATATATGTATGTATATACGTGCACACATGAACACACACAGACATACAGACACACATACTCAGCTGATGGCTTGTGCGGGCAAGAGCTATTCCCCCAGTGAAAGGGGAAGTCCATAAAGGACTGTCTGTTTTGATGTGAAGGTAGAGATGGAGAGCGTCTCCCAGGTGCTGTAGGAGGAGGTATAGAGATGCAGAGGCAGGGTAAGAGAACCTCATCTTTTAATTTGTATAATTTTTGAAGTATCTTTATGTACAAGAATATAATACATCTTGATCAATGTCCTCCATTCCATCATTCTCCGTATCTCAGAGCCCATCTTGAGGTCACTCCATCATCAGGGCTGAGCTACCCAGAGTAAATGCTCAGGACAGCTGGGGCTGTACTTTCTAGTAGAATGGGTTTAGAATAAGGGAAGCCATCTTGGCATTATGTCAAAAGAGCCTATCTGATGCCAGGTGCTGGTGCCTGATGCCTATAATCCCAGGAGACTGAGATCGAAAGATCATGGTTTGAATACAGCCCAGGCAGGAAAGTCATGAGACTCTTATCCTCAGTTAACCACAGAAAAAAACTGGAAATGGCACTGTGGCTCAAAGTGGTAAAGCACTGGCCTTGAGCAAAAGGAGCTCAGGGACAGCGCTCAGGTCCAGCATATGAGTCCCAGGGCCAGAAAAAAAAAAAAAAGGCTTATGTGAGAATGAAGCCCACTGGAGGTGGGGTGGTGGTAAAATCTATATATCAACTTGGCTAGGCTATATACTATATCCAGATATTTGATCATTTATTAAAGTTGCTATGAAGATGTTTTTCTTTTCTTTCAGATGAGCGTAGCACTTGTCAGTAGACTTTGTGCAGTCACCTTCTATAATAGAGGTGGACCTCATCCAATTAGTTGAAGGCCTTAATAGAAAAAAAGACTAATATTCTCTAAGGAAGAAGACATTTTGCCAGTAGGCTGGCTTTGGACTTGAACTAAAATATCAACTCTTTCTTGGGTTCCTAGCTCATAGACCTGCCTTGCAGATTTGGGGCTTACTATCCCTTACAGTTGTGTGAGTCAGCTTCAATTTCCTTCCTTCCTTCTTCCCTTCCTTCCTTCCTTTCTTTTCTCTCTTTCTCTGTCTTTCTTTTTCTTTCTCTCCTTTCTTTTTTCTTTATCTTTCTCTCTCTCTGTCTTTCTTTTCTCTCTTTCTCTTTCTTACCTTTATGATACTGGGGATTGGCTGAGTTATGCATGTATCCTCCTCTTTTGTTGTTGTTGTTTTGTGTTTGAAATAGGGCATTGCTTTGACCTGGCTAGCCTTGAACTTGTGATCCTCTTGTCTGTGCCTCCCCACTAGCTAGAATCACAAGCATGCTACACCCTCCCTGTTGAGCCAATTCTTTAAAACATATATATTCTATTTCTTTAGAGTATGCTAATTAAAACAGGATAGCCTATTGATGGCTATGTTTTAGCATCTGGACCCAGCTCAACCTGGTATTAAATACCCCTGGCCTTTTCACTTAAATGGTCCTCTTGAGTTGAATTTCTGTCATTTGAAACCCCAAGGGGCCTTCTCAAGAGGAAACAGCAAACTCCTGCTGAGAGCACTCAGTTCATTCCAAGCCTAGAGCTCCCCTTTTATAATCACTTAAGCCTTAAAGGCTGAATAGCAGTTCATCTGGGTTTGAGTAGAGGGAACAATGTGTGAAGACAGAGGAAAGTGATGGGGCAAGGCAAGACCAGGAAACTAATGCATTCAATGTAGTAAAGGAAGAGATTGTAAGAGACAAGGATGGTCAGGGGCCAGGAGATACTGAGCTTTGAATGTAGAATTTGTCCTGAGGCAGCAAGGAATATTGAAGATTTTTCAAACAGAGAAGAGTCATAATCTGATCCAGGCTTTGATTGGCTAGTTCTGCAATGCGGGAAAACACAAGAAACAGAAAACAGAACGAGGACCAATTTTCTGGCTGAAGTTTTTTTTTCCCCCTTTTCTTTCCGATCCTTCTGAAATCAGATTCTGTGTCATTTCTTACTTGTCTAATAGAAGTGTTATAGTACTATGGTAAATGGCCTAACTCCTGGAACTACTTTGCCTATGTCTGCCACTTACTATCTGTTTAATCTTTGGCATGTTACTGAACATTTTGGTTCTTCAGTTTCCTCCATGGAGATTGTGATATTGTCTTCATCTCAGAGTTGATGTTTTTAAGGATGAAATGCATGGCTATGGGTTTGAAGCCCTTCACCGTGTGGATGCATAAGCATCTGGTATCCATGCTCCTCAATTAGCAATGGGATTACAACTTAGATGGGGTTAATGTTCTGCTAACCCCAACTGTGTTAGTCAGCTTTTCACTGATCTGTTTTTAAAAAGTCTGAAACAATCAACTTTTATCTTATTTTTGCCAGTCCTAGGGCTTGAATTCAGGGCCTGGGCACTATCCCTGAGCTTCTTTTGCTCAATCAAAGTGGTACTCTACCACTTGAGCCGCAGTGCCACTTCCCGCTTTTTCTATTTATGTGATATTGAGGAATCAAACCCAGGGCTTCATGCGTGCTAGGCAAGCACTCTACCACTAGGCCACATACCCAGCCCTTGAAACAATCAACTTGAAAGAGGAAATGCTTATATTGGGTCACAGTTTTGGAATTTTAAGTCCACGATCAAGTAGATCCTTTGATTTTGAGCCAGTAGCAGGATTGCCCATCATGGAAGCAGGGCATGGCACATAGTGCATGGCGGAGGAAATCCTTGCATCACAGCCAGAAGTCAGTCCCCAAAGAGTCCCCATTAGCACCCATCGCTTGAGGTTTCCACCACCTCTCAACTCAGGGGCCTTCAGAGAAGAGTCCAAATTTAGACTATACTCCCATCAAAGTTGAAAGTATGGTAAGTAAAAAGATGCACTTGAAAACAGATTTTTTTAAAATGTACTTGACACTCACTGATAGAGCATCATCTCTTAGCCACGCAGTATGGAATAGGATGGCTGTATCTCTCATGATCTTGGGGTGACTGACAGCTGTGGCTCACTGCTGCAGCTCGGAATCACCAGGGGTGATCCTACTATTTATGCAAATCCGGGAAAAGGTCAAAATTCAAAATTCATAGTGTGGCTTTTAGTGAATGTCATGTTGTAAAGTTGAGCCACAGTAAATCAGAGACAGTTGGTCATCAGTAGCACTCTAGATCCCTACTAAGAGGGGTAGGGGGCTTCTGGGCTGCAGATCCCTACCCGAGGATGACAGCTGTGGCCCTGTGCCCTCTCTGTGTTGGGCAGCACACCTGCCTTCCCCGGGAAGTCCACACTTATCCCCCTAGTTCTCACAAAGTCAGGGCTAGCCTGGGTCCTAGAGGTCAGGGAAATGTTACCACTGGGAAGGAAGAGGACATGGCTCTGAGCTCTGAAAACAGCCTCTTATCCAAATTTGAGATTTAAGAATTGGACTGGAACTGGGCGAGAATGAGGTTCCCAGATACACAGGCCCAAAGGAAGTGTCTCAGGAGCAAAGGCCATATACGCAGCTCTTTCACTATGACTGCCAGAGACAGAAGTTGAGAGGCTCAAAGCCATTTCAGCTGCCCTGGGGACTAGCTGTGGGAAGCAACTTCAATAGGAGCTAGAATGTGGAGAGTCAAAAGGTACCAGAATTGTCAGCCTCAGAGGTTTATGTCTCTATTGTGTGGTACAGAAATATGGCATCCTACCACCTTGGGCCCAGATAGTGTCCTGATAGTGTTGATTCTAAGGTAGCAAACAAGGTCACCTAGCGGGCCAGTGTTTGGAGGTTTCACAACAAGGTCACTCAGTGGCTTCTGTCAGCTCATTTAAAAAAATTATTGTCAAGGTAGTATACAGAGACTGTCAGCTCATTTTTGCTGCATGTGGGACAGAATGGAGTGTCTGTGATATTCATATTTGATCACCAAAGAGGACCTCCATGTCTAGTTCAGCTCCTTTGTAGACTCTGGCCTCAGCTCAGTTTCTCATGGTCTCCCAAGCAGGCCAGAAACTGCTTTTGGCACCAACTTTATACAAATTCTCTAGATCTTTTCACTTAGCCAATTAATACTAACTAATCTGCTGTGTACTTTGGGTTCAATATGGGGCATCTTTCCAAAGGGAGCTGATTTCTTTGATGACAGTAAAGAGGCTCATGGTAGCCCAAATTCCTTACCGGCCCTATATGAATTAATGTCATCCCCATTGCCAACCTCTTTCTTCCTGCCGTGCCCAGTAGCATGCCTCCGTTTCCCTTCCCGCTTTACCATCTCACTCATCAAGTCCCCATAAGCACTGTCTCATTCACTCTGAAGTGTCAATAATTAAAAACAGCTAGAGCTGAATTTCAAATGGTGTGATTCCAGGCACTTCAAGGTGAAGGACTTCACAATGCTGTTTGTAGATCACCAGAGGACATAGTCATCATGGAATTCCAGACTACTAACTGTCCTTCAGTTTGGGCAAGAATTATTCTGCATAATTAGTCCAAAATCTAAGGCCCCTACCCTTATAACATAGATTAAAGGTAAGCATCCATCCAAAGCTTGGCACACAGTAGAGGTCAGCAAATAAGGTTTCCTCTTCTTACTTTGGGTTTGGAATTGTTCCAGAGCCAAGTGCTAGATAAGAAAATGCAAGAAGTTCCTCCACATGACTGTTCTCACACCATGGGCCTCCTATTCCTCATCCTCTGTTCCAAGCTGACCCTAGATTTCTGGTCACCTCTTCATATCAGGCCCAGATCACAGCTCTGGGAGATGTTTCTCACCACTAAATAGGGATCAAAACCATGTGGAGTTTTTTATTTGATAGTCTTGAATCTGTTGCTCAAATCCACATTCACTCACATAAGCTGAAAAAGAAATCTATTTTTTTATTAATAAGCTGGGAGTAAGATTTGTAGCATTCAGAGGGAAAAGAGGAATGAAGGAAAGAATAGAAAAGACACAGAGTTATGTCCAATTAAGGCTCAAGGAAGCCAGCGGTCTCCTAGAGCTGGGAGAGGCCAAAGTCACAATGTCAGAAGCTAGAAACAAGAGCCCAGACCCATGAAGTCCTGTCCAGAACAGCCGGTTCCCTTTCCTCCATGTTTGCCTTCAGGAGTAGCCCATGTGTTCCTTATTCAGCTCTAGTTATAGACCAGATAGGTTCAAAATTCCCGGGTTCTGAGAACGATGTCTGGAGACGCTTTCTGATGCCTGGTGACTGTCTTCTCTCAAAGCTGGTCCCAGGCTTTGTGCTCAGGACAGAGATCAAGAGCTCACCCTCTGCTAAGGGTGAATTTGGTTTCTCTCTCTGGACTTTAGAAGAAAGTCCTGCAGGGAAAAGAAAACAGACCAGGTAGGTGCGGACTTTGTGGGTGATGTTTACCCTAGGGTGAGGTCCCACTGATGGGACTCCCACCCTGGCAGCCCAAAGCCCTGCCAACCTCCAGGGTCCCCTCATGGTGTGGCCCTGAGAGGCTCCACACCAGCCACAGCCACAGCACACAAGAGGCCAGGGAGACAGCAGAAGGGACACCTTCTGGTGGATGGAGATGCAGAGGACCAGGAAAAAGAGTGATAGGGAGGAGGGTCCCTTGCCAAGAACAAGTGACAAAATCATAGGGCCACTTAGGTGACCCCAGAAGCCACGACATAGCAGGCTCACTATCTTGGGGACATGAGGCCCTAATGTTTTGGGAAACTCACAACAGAGAAGCCTACAAGTCCAAGATGGGGGGGGGGATCTGTCGCAGAGGCTGCCACATCCAATCCCAGTTTCACAATCATGGGGCACAAAGGTGGGCAACACACCAAAGCTGGCCTCCACAGTGAGTCCCAAGATAGAGCATGGGTCCAGGGAAGGAGAAGGCAGAAGATAGTGTGGGCTGAGCAAGTATCAGGTCACGACAGGGCACAACAGGACAGGAGCCAATGGAATCCACCAACCCTGGTTCTTTGGACTAGCCTTCAGGGCCTGTGCATGGCCCTGGCTATGACCAAGCATGGACAACACTTATGGGCAGGGTAGCACCACTGGAGGAGACTCAGGCTGGATTTCCTGTGGCTTTCCCAGACCAGCATGCCCAGCTCCTGGTACTGTCAGTGTTCACAGAGAACTATGCTCAGAGTCCTGCCGTTCATCTGGGTGCTGTGTGTGACCCAACGTGGACCCCAAGGACTGTCATCTGTCAGAACCCCTGGGACCCAAGCCAGAGGTCCTAACTTGGGCTGTTCACATTCCCTTGAGTCCCACAGCATTCCAGAGGGGCTGGCAGGACATCTCAGGAGGCGCTTCAGGGTGCCCTGTGTCCTCCTCCAAATACCAGTCCAAAGAACCTGCAACAGCACTGGCAGCTCATGGCCACTGCATGCAGCACTGGCAGACAGGGCCCTTCGGCCGCCTGCCTATTCACCGTGGGCTCCAGCTGCAGGAGGAACCCTTGTCTGTACACGAGAGCACGGTCTTCAAGGAGCTTTCGGACCGGCTGGGGACTTTCGGCTGCAGAAGAGGGAAGAGAAGAGCTCCATACGCAGAGCAGAGCAGGAAACAAAAGGGCTTGGTTACTCCTGGGCAGAGCTCTGTCGGACCGCTCCCTGCTTGGCTCCTGCCTTGGCTCCTGCCTAGACCCTGGGTTTCAGACCTTGGCTTCTCTAAGACATGCAAGAATTCAGACTCTTTTGGATAGGGAGAGCTGGTCAGCATGGCCATGACCTCTTCCATGGGGAAGAGGTAGAGAAGTGTTGTGTTAAGCATAGAGATGAGATGCCAAGAGACAGAACAACAGACAGAAGTAAGAATGCATGTGAAATGACAAGAAGAAGCAGGGACCTGGAGCCAGGGATGGAGAGAAACAGAACATAAGCAAAGGAGAGGGAATGCAGGAAGACAGAGGAAGGGGAAAAGGGAAGAAAGGGAGGAAGGAAGGGAAGGGGGACTTCTGAGGGAGAGACCTATAGGAAGGATAGGGGAAAGAGAAAAAGAGAAGGACAGAGAAAGACTCTTCCGGACACAGGTAGACACAAGGACTCACAGAGCATGACAGGCCAAGTGGGGCTTCCTGGAGAGCCCACAGGTTTGAGGTAAGAGCCTGAGATCTTAGTGGCCTAGTGATGCAGTACTAGTGAATGCCACTAGACATCAGGGAGACCTTCTATAGGGTGACAGATGGATATAGAAATCATTATCTGCTAATGGTATTGGAGATAAACATATGAGTGGGGAATCAAAAGTCTTGAATCTTTGTCCCAATTTTATATTGCATACTTGATCTGAGACCTTGAACCTTGGGTTCACATATGGAAAGAATTTGGCCAAGACAGCCTTAGCTCTGATACTACTTGAGCACTAGCTTAGTTGGAGAACTTGTCTCGTCTAGATGGTCTAGGGCCCATGACTATAGCCAGTCATGTGCCTGCAGGAGGCTACTCCTTTACAACTGGATGAAGTGGGGGGAAGTTGGGAGGCGGAAGCAGGGTGCCTGAGCACACTTACAGCTCATCGTCGTACTCCTTAGGGGGGCAGACTGCAACCACAAGGTCGATCCAGTCCTGTGGGAAGAAGCCATGTGACTGAGGAGAGTAACAGATGGTACATGTGCCCCGGGGGGGGGGGGCTCCATTCCCCTATCTGGCCTCCATGGCCTGGAGTCAGCCAGCAGGGCCTTCTTCCCATGGGGAAGCTGGGCACTCCAGTTGGGCTGGAGTCCTCCTGTTTGGGATGGGCGCCCAGATAGAACCCCATACTATTTTTTGCAGGAGGTGGGAGGGGGAAGTTTCCAGTCTCTGAGGTTTGAGTCAGGCAGCAACCTCCAAATCACTTGGGAGAATTCCTTTGGAGCATAGATTCCTGAACTTGACCCCTGGAAGTCTGGAGTGGGTCCTGGGAAAGAGTTCTTCTAGTAAGATCTCCAGATCAACTGCTGGACTTCTGTCTCATTAACACTGATCCCTTTCATGACATCACTGCCTTGGCTGGCTTGCCCATGACTGTCATCTTGGGCTTGACCGTATCATTGAAAAAGTAGCAAAAATAGCATTGGGCCCTCTACCAGGCCATAGTTCCTAAGACTGAGTTGGAATCTCTCTCCCCAGGACCAACTTCCAGCCCATCCAGCTCTGCCTTCAAGAATCATAGATCACTTCTGTTCCCTTCAGACAATCACAGACAGCCATCATGTTACCCGTTCGTCTTCTCTTCTCCACATCCTGTCATGTGGGTCCCAGGCCCATCTGGTCAGCTTCCTCGGCACTGAACTTAATACCTCAGGCTCAGTTGCCTGCATACAGTTGTACACGTTGTGCATTGCACAACATGAGTGGGCACCATTCATACTGTATTCTGTAGGAGGGCACCCTCTCAGATTGTGCAGTGCATGGCCTTTGGGAAAACCTTGCACAGTGGCCCTGATGCAGGAAGGAATCTAGTACATACAAAGCAGAGGACCACCAGCCCCTCCTTCCTCTTGGGCCTTCTATGTCTGTTAATATAGTAACTTCCAGTACTCTCTTGATTCTTATTCAGTAAATACTTAGAGAAAGCTTTCGTTTTGTTCTCAGGTCAGAAGACTTGTCATGCCCAGTCTTCTGGAGTGGGTTTGTGCCAATGTTTTGTGGGTTTTTGTTTGTTGTTGTTGTTGTTCAAGGTCAAGAAATGACCATTTCTCAGAATTCTATCCTGTCGGATTTAGTCCATTGACTAAACAGGAATTTGTGGGTATCGTCCAAGAGTTGTTTGTACCTTGGATATCTGCCCTGAGCTGGGGCACCCCAACAGTAAGGTCTGGCTGCAGAGGCCAGGATCTGAGACAGGCAGGTGAGGAGGGAGGAGGAGAGGGGCTTCTTCTTACCCCACCCTTATTCCAGGCCTTCTGTAGGGCAGCCTCAGCTTCTGCCAAGGTGTAATCTGTTACAATCTTGCCATTGATGGCCATGATCTCATCTCCTTTCACAATGCCACCTGTATGAAGACAAAGCCAACTGGGTTATATGTGACATGTGTCCCAAACCCAGCGATTGGCAGAATGACTCATTGTGGGATGGCTCAGGAGGCCCAATCCTGGACTCTGAGACTCACATGAGCTGAGCAAACAGAAAGGGAGACCATACTGCCCCAGCACTCAAGGGCATGGAAGAACCTCCCTGATGTGACCGAGGTCCTCACCAATGTTCTGGAAAGTTTTAGATTCTGGCTAACTGCAAAAGAAGAGACTGAGCCTGGGTCCAAAAAGGCTTTGCTTGTCAACAATGAGGATTTTGTTGAAAAGGGGATATTGGTAAAGCAAGAAGATCACGTGTAGGGAGAGGCAAAGAGCATGGCAAGCCTCTGGCCCTCTAGGATAGGGCAAGGCTGCCAAGGATTTTAGGCAGTGGTAGCACTTGGGCAAAGAAGTAAACCAAATGGTCACACTGCCTGGATTTAAGTCCTGCTTCCTTCTTTTACCAGCTGTGGGTCCTTAAGGAGTACTTTGATCTGTCTGTGCCTCAGTTTGACTAAGCTGCAAAATGAGAATAATTATAGCACCTACTTTGGGAGCTATAAGATTAATACACATGAAGCACCAATACCAGGCTGCTTGTCAGGCACTTAAGACTAGTATGTGGTATGAACTATTATCACTGAGGGGACAGGTCAGGATTAGATGGGTTTATTCATGCTTTCCATGTGCAGGTCCTTCT
The DNA here is from genome assembly GCF_000151885.1 of Dipodomys ordii. NCBI lineage: Eukaryota > Metazoa > Chordata > Mammalia > Rodentia > Heteromyidae > Dipodomys > Dipodomys ordii. The sequence goes on along the minus strand of NW_012267399.1, from coordinate 583,318 downwards.
CCCAGAAAGCCTTTCTTCCCTCTGCCACAAGGGTGACAGCCACTCATCTATTAAGGCTCGGCTTGTTGTTTCCCTTCCCAGCATCCCCTTCCCCCATGGATTAGGCTCCATCCCTCTTCTGTTCCTCTTCAGCCCTTGGAAGATGGTACTGTTACTGTCAAGGATCTGGTGATCTTATGAATGTTTCTTCCATTAATCTGTCAAGGCAAGTTGGCATCCACTTTGTTGGTGTATGCCAGGTCCTGGCATCATGACACACCTTCAGGTAATGTCTGAAACTGGGTAGATGGCTTGCAAGATGGACCTTAAGCTCTTGAGAAACTGTCAGCCTGCTCCACACAAGCATCTGTCTGCTTTCCTGAGAAGCCTTATATAGCCACCACACAATCCCCAAACCAGGCATGGCCCTATCCACTCACCATGCCGCTCAGCAGCACCCCCTTCGTAAACAGCAGAGACGACCACCTTCCCAATTGGGGAGTCCACACCACCTTCCAGGGCCAGGTCTAAAGATCCCTCCTGGTTACAGGAAAACAGGTCTTATGATCCATACAGATGCCTGTGGGTATCTGGGCACAAGCAAGCAAAAAAGGAAGAAAGGAAAGGAGGGGGGGGGGAGAGGGAGAGAGAGAGGGAGAGAGGAAGGATGGAAGGAAGGATGGAAGGAAGGATGGAAGGAAGGAAGGAAGGATGGAAGGAAGGAAGGAAGGAAAAAGCATAGGCCAGGGCAGTGCTATGGAAAGAAAACAGGCCAGATGCCCATTGGGGCTCAGTGGCCCAGCATTGGAGGGTATCCCTGAGACAGGAGGGGTCACCTAGGAATCACCTTGGAGTAAGTGAAACAGAGAAAGTAGGAGTCAGGGGAAGAGAAGGATGGTGGCCTGACCTCTGGCACTTGCCCAGGTACCTTCTTGATGCGTAGAAGCCGGACGTCCTTCCCTATGATCTGCTCCGGGGAGAACTAGAGGGAAACAAAACCAATAGGGCAACCTTGACAGGTGGAAGTGGCTCTGCGCCCTATGAGGGACAATGGACATGTATGTACACACGATGTCATGAAACTTCCAGGTACATTCTTCTGGGGTTAATGTGAGGATGGAGCAACAGCAGGCCTTATGAATGCACAACACAGTGACTGTGGTTAGCATGCAGTGAGCATAATCCTTGTTCTAACTCCTTACACACACACACACACATCCAAACACCACACACACACACACACACACACACACACACACACACACACACACACACACCATGCAGTTCTGACTAAAAGGAGCCTTCACAGGAAGGAACAACTCAGGGCATCCTTAGGGCTTTCAAGTGTCCCTTATCATTCTACCATCAAACCCTTTTGAACTTTCTCCCCATTTTGGGGGACTACTTGCCTGGGACAAGAGTGTTCTTACCATGGAGTAGGGGTCAAAGCCTTCCTCATATTTCCGGAAATCCTGGAAGCAAAAGGAGGATTTTAGGATGTCATAGCTGTGGTCCTGTGGTCACTGCAAACCCAAGCTCAGGAAAGGAGGGAAAATGAGTTCAAACCCAAGGATGAGAGATGGGGAAGGGATAGCAGCAGGGGTAGCCTGGATGGGGATGCAGAAAGGAGACTGGAAGCCCCAACAGACACAGTGCCCTGTTCAGGGTTGAGCAGGAAGCTGTAGGAAGCATTCAGAGGCATGTGGTCCTACCCTCTATGCTGTCCAGCAGGCTCTTGGGGGGAGGGAGGAATCTGCAATTGCTGTCTGGGAACCTGCGTGGATGGCTCCTATCCTACAGAAAGTCTCATCCCTCTGACTTTTGAGACACTACCTCATCTCTTCTAAATCCCCACTCAGGACATGCCAGGCCCTGGCAGATTGAAGGCAGGCTTCTCAGTTCAGTGCTCTGACCCAGCAGAATGAGCCAGGCCTGCTCAAGAGGATGCTCTGCCTGGGAAAAATAGTTACAAGGTGACCAAGGGAGGTTAAAAAAAAGTACCACCAAAAGGCTAGACATGGCAGTGGTGAGACTCTGCTGACCCAGTGCTTGGCACTGTTGTTAGCTGATCTAGAAGGTAAGATGGTCTTTTAGTTGGAGAGAAGGAGGGAGCATGCACAGAACTGAGGCCTTGGATTGATGGGGTTGCTGTAGGGACAATGCCCCAAAGATTTAGAAAGAGGTTAGTGAGGAGAAGAAAGCAGAGCCAGATCACATGGCCTTAGCCAGGAGCTACGTAGTAAACAGAGCCAGGCCCAAGACTCAGGATGCTAAGCCTAAATGAGGACCACAAAGCCACAGCAAGTCCCCATAGGAAGGTGAGAGCTTCATGACAGGTTCCCACACACTCCTCACTGGACTGATCAGAGCTGTCCTGAGCACACAGTTCCCTAGACCACACTAAAATGTCCCCGGGTCTGTAGCATTGTGGTCAGGCTAGAGACCTTGCTCCGGGGGTAGCAGCCAAACTCTGAACACCAGATAAGCAGACAGGTCCCTGGACATCTGTCTCCTCCCCCTCTCACTGGATAGTATCTCCCAGGCTCAACCCCAAAGAGTTTAGACTGGTCCAAGTTGGGGGTTCCATGAAGCATGGTTTGCCTGAAGGGGAGAGACAAGGGAAAGCATAGGGGGACATTTCAGTCTATGGTTGTTGGGGCAGCACCCAGAGAAGGGATGCAGCCGATCATGTGTAAGAGGGCTCAGGAGGCAGGGTTGGAGCCCAGACCCTTTTATGAGCTGGGCCTGATTATCCTGGCTATTCCTTCTGGAAAACTGGGCACATCCCTGGCTATCATCTTCTTTTTCAGTGACCCTGAAAATCTTCTCTCATAGATAAGCCAGCCGGATGGCAGGTCTTGTGTGAATTCAGTGACTTATAAGCCATTTCAGCTGGTTGGCCCTTAAAGAAGAAGCCTCACTTCTCACTCAATGGATGGAGAAACAGAAACCCAGAATGATAGCCTTAATGCCTAAAGTCACTCGGTCAGTGGGAAGACAAGCAAAGAGTTTGGCTCCAAATCTGGAGCCTTGGAATCTTCCATGTCTTTCTCCTAAGGGTTGTTTGCTTCATAAACAACAACAGGCCTTTCAATGCCTATTTTCAACAACAGTGCTTTGAGAAGCAGGTGATAGCTGCTTCTAAGAACATATTAGATCCAAATCTAGGGTCTGACATGAGCTATGTAATTGCAGATGCATTTCCAGGTCTCTCTGCTTCTGTTTCTTGCCTATAAAATGAAAGTCATAATAGCTTCTGTCTCCCAGAGTTGTTGAAAGATTAAATGAGTTCATATACATAATGTATTTCGGAACAAGGCTTGGTACTGCACTGTTCTAAGGATTAGCTGTCTCCTGTCACTCTGCAGTCTTGGTCTGGGAACAGCCACTTTTTATATGCATCTTCCCCACCCAGCCACTTTAATTGCCTGTCAGTGTTAAATCAGCCTGGGAATGGGAAGGCTGGAGAAGCAAGGGCTGCCTGTGAGGTTTGCTGTTTCAGGTTTCTTTCAGTGGTACTCAGACCACCAATCCAATGGCTGGCTCTGGGCATAAGCTCCAGAAGGTAGGGAAACTACAGGCACCCTGGGCAGATGGCTGAGCATAGCCACCATTTCCTGCTGAGGGAGATTCAGCATTAGGGCTCAGTTTGAAGCTGTGGTCTGCCTGGAAGGGAGAGACAAAGGAAGGCAAGGAGTGGGGCCGGGAGGGGAGGGACATTTCCAGCAGCCCCTTTCCTTTTTCCTAATGCTAGAGCCAAAACCACATCTTGGTTTCTGTGGCTTTCCAAGGGCTCCCTCTGGCCTGCAGCAGCAGGGACCCCAGAGCGCTCTTAACCCAAACACAGGCATAAGAAATTCAAAATCCTCAGTACTGGTCTGAGATTGCCAGGCAGATGGCACTTGGAGCCACCTTGAAACTGCCAAGAACTCCCAGAGAGAAAGAAGTCAGGCACAGACAGACAGAAGGGACAGGTGGTAAAAAAGACCATACACACAACAGATATCATAGTACTTGACGGAATGTCGTCTGATAAACCACCATCCTCTTCAACATTTCCTGAGGCTGGTGGGAAGAAAAAAAAAAAAATCCCCACCAGATGTTAAAAGCGGGTCTTTTCTGCCCCCTGGTGTCAAATCCTGGGCCTGCATCCCTGAAGCTGTAGTCCCTTCCTAAACAGACATGGTCTGACTTAAGATCCAGGCTTGCTCAATGGTCCCAGTTACGGAGTCCCAGTTAAGCAGACACACCCTATCGTGAAGCAGAGAATGATGTGAATGTTTCAGGCTATCTCAGAAGCATGGCCCTTGCCTTTTGGGGAGCTAACAGGACAGCTAAAGCTCAAAATAAGTATCTGAGTGGCCTACCCTGACATTTGGATAGAGTTTCCTTGAAACTCTTCTGGCCTGGCTCTGTTTCCACCTTGAGTGGGAAGCTAGTCAGAGGCTGGCACTGTAAGGGATGCCCATAAAGTCCACTGGAGCCCAGGGTGGACAGGTCTCCCTATTCCCCAGGACCACTTGCAGGACTCAGCCCTAATGAGCAGTGAGAAGTAAAATGGAGACAAAGAGTGGACCTGTTTTGGCTTCTTCCCCAGATAAGGGTACCCCACATGAATGCCACTCAGACCTTGTGGCACAGGCATCAGGAATCTCTGTAGGTAAGACTGTGGCTTTAAAGTCTGAAAGACTAGTATGTTTGTGCTCTGCCTTGGGAAAACGACTTTTTACTTCTGTATGTTTCAGCTTCTGCAATTTTTAAACATAGACAATACTAAGAATAATCATAATGAGGATCTGATGAGACCATAACAGCCCAGAACATGGCTGGAGCTCTTACTAAATCTTAGCTATGAACACTATCATTTTTACTGAACTGTTTGTTGTTGTTGTTGTTTATTCCCTAGAACTCATCATGTAGACCCAGGCTGACTAGAACTTCAAAATTCTCCTCCTTCAGCCTCTTGAGTACTGGGATTAGCATTGTCCCTTTTAGGTGATACCCCAGTAGTGTGGTCAAGCAGGGGACAAGAATGCCAAGGGGAGGTCACCACCCAGTGCACCCATGCAGACTCATTTCTTGGCAATAAGACAGTTGCAAGATGATACCCAATCTCACTTTGCATGCATTTCATACTCCTCAGGGATGGCAGAGCCCAGGAGACATGGTTTGCCTTGCTCCTCTAGAAATACACTGGAGGAGACCCAAGGATCTTACCAGGACCTCAGATTTCACAGCTGGCCTGTAGATAAAGTTGGACTCCTGGTGGACCATGACAGGCTTGGAGATGGTTGACACACCAGGGCCTCTTGGAGGCTGTGGGCTTGGGCAAAATGTCTACAGAGTTAGTTTAAGAGAGACCCATGTGAGGTTGTGAATGGGGCGGGGGGTGGGGGGTAACCAAGATCAGCCATGGCACTTCTACGCACATGCAAATCTACCCCCCATGCACAGGAACCCGTCTGGCTATCCACTCTTCTGGAGGCCTTGGTATGACTTTCAGGGAAGAGATGAGAGCTCCACTGTTGAAAGTGTGGTCCAAGTGGCTGTAAGCAATCTGGTATTTGAACCAAGAGCCAGCACCAGCAGCCACTGGCACTCAGACACATTGTCAAGGCTTTCCCTTGGTAAACACAGGGCCACACCAGTTTCCTCTCCTTTTAAGGGCTGGCTCTTTTGGACACAGTCTATCCCCTGTATATCGATCTATTCTCAGTGACTGGGCATTGAGTGTCCAGAGACCTTAGGAAGAGGATCAGTAAGAGGGGCATACAGGGGAGTTGATGTGACTTGTCTGCTTTGCTCTAACGCACTTGCTCATCTTGGGCAAGGCGTATCTGATCAAATCACAACTCTGCCCAAACCTTTCAAGTCCCTGCTGACTTCTGAACCCCTGAGATCATTCACGAGCATCTCTACTTTCCTTGACAGCTTCCCCACACTGTCAGACAACCTGTGAAATGTCAGACTCTCTCCTGCTACCATGGCTTTGTGTCTACACTTTCTATTCTGCCTATCCAAGTCTCAATCTGGAATATCACTGCCTTCCAGAGATCTTCCTTAAGCATTTCCTTCCCATCCTCACACCTTGTCACAGCACCTGTGTGTCTCTTAGTCTCACTCCTTCAATCGTGTGATAGTTGTCAGCCTATTTGTCTCTTTCCCACTAGACTGTCTTGGGCAGAGACTGGGGCTGCCTGTCCAGTAGTGTTTCCTAGTACCCAGTGCAGTGTCTGGCAGATAGTAGTCATGAGTAAATATTGTGATGAATGAAAATATAAAGACCACATGATACCTGGAGTAGATCTGGCCCTGAATCTTACCTCTAACTAGTGTCAGTATGTCAGATGTACATGTCAAGCTAACACAGTTGACCGTTTCCACTATGGCCTGCTGGTGGCTGGGCTGACTATAGACACCTTAGGATGACAATGGGGCCGGAGAGCCAACCCAAAGGCAAGGGCCTCATCTTTGAGTCAGGGATAGCCTGGGTTGTGAAGTCACTTCAAATGTCTGTGGCCCAGCTCCCTAGAGATGCCTTGCGTTTGGGATTTTTAATCTTCCCTGCCCTCTGCTTAAGAACAAACAGTGGGAACACTGTAATTTCCAAGAGGACCCTGTCTTTAACACCAACTGCCTCAAAGTTTGCTGAGATGACCTTCAATTCCTTGTTTTTGGTTTTACCCCAACTGACTTGCACTTTGTATGGTTAATAACCATAGTTAATGCCTAGTGATCAACTACTATGCTACTCTTATTTTCTAAGCATCAATTTAGAATGTGTAACTATTTCATTTTTTTGCATGTTCATATATAATTCATGTGATTCTCATGAGAGGAAGGTGCTAATATGATTCCTATCTTATAGATGAGGATATTCAGACTCAGACACATGGAATAACACATGTCCCCAATCATCTAGCCAGTAAATGGAAGAGCCAGGATTCAGGCTTGGTCAGTCTTAACTTTCTACTATTCTCCCTCTCCTGAGGTGCTCTCCCACCTATCCTCTGTGGATCCCATCTCTCATGACTCAACACCACAAAGAGGTGTCTTCAACTTCCCATTAGATAAGCCCTTGCCACAGCCCATGGTCTGTATCGGGTTTACCGCCGAGGCCTGCTCAGAGCAGAGGCAGCTGTTCTCCTTTCTGGTAGAGCTCAGTCAATGGAATGCAGAATTAACTTTGGAGGAGGCATCATGGTGCACAGATTTCTCCCTGCAGGACTCAAACTCCAACCAGAGGTCCAGAGAAATTTCTGAGACCTGTTTAGAGCCTTAGCCTTATCAGCCTGTCAGGGCCTTCATATCCACCTGCCTCCCCAGCAAGCTCTCCTGAATGCTCTGAGAATCTTATTCTGCCCTTCAAGAAATGGAAAAGTTGATGGGAAGGCTGATATCAACCACTGCTGCTGAGCCACTATCATGACCAGACCCCCAAATATTCAATATTCCCAGTCTTAGCCAGTGTCCCAGCTCTGACTGAAGCCAGCTCTATGGCTGTGGAAGCAAAGGAACACTTTGTATTTCTTAGAGTCAAAGCTCCACAGATCTTCCATAGTGATCACCTCTTCCAAAAATCTTTGGATAAAAAGCAATTAATGAGCACAATGTCTTTTTGAGGGGAAAAATCACTATTCAATCTCTCAGCGTCCAAGAAAAGCATCTCAAGTCTCTTATTAGCAAATTTGGAGATTTCTAGGAACTCTCTCTCCATTTTTCCCTTAGGTAGATGTTGGCCAAAAATGCTATACTTTAAGCACGTGCAGCTGGCAAATGCCAGGGAAAAGGGCACTGTACTAAGGCAATCTGCGTTTGCAGAAGGCAGCACCTCTCTTCCCGGCTTCCCCATCCCTACTTTATTCCTGTTCAGTTACTTTACATATTCAAGGCTTTCTGGGATAATATCATGAACTGACTGCCTGTGACACAGAGCTGGCTAGTCATGAACGGAATCTTAAAGGACTATATTGCAAGGTTCTCCCCCCCACCCCCCAGCCCTCACTAGCCAAGAGGAGCTAAGGGCACGGCAGGGAATTGGATGGAAATACTGCTGGTCATCCCAAGGCCTGCAGCAACCGTCCATGCAACACGGACCTCCAAATCAGCAGAAACCATGCACATGCAGGACACCTCCACACATGCAGCCTGGGGGAGGGGGGTGTCCAAACTGGAAAACGGAATGAGATGGTGTTTCCTCCTGTCTTCACAGTGGGGAAACAGCCCCTCCTCCTGCCTGCAAACACAGCATGCAGAACAAAAGGAGTACCTTTGGGGTAGGCGGGAAGCTCCTTTCAGGGGCAGGAGAGCTGGAGGGCTTCCCACTTTGGGTCTTTGCCTCCCACTCCTCCACCGCATTGCCTGGGTCACCAATGCGGAAGGAGAGGCTGCCCAGTGCCTCTTCTAGAGCCGAGGGCAGTGGGCGGGTAGGAGTGAGGTCTTGGGTGGGAATGGAAGGAGGGGGAGGGATGGGGATGGGGGGTGGGGTGCGCTGCACCCAGGGTGAAGATGAGGTGCTTGTGTGGCCTGATGCAAGCATCGGGGGCGCGGGGACCTTGGAAGGTGGGTTGGAGGGTGGGGGGTGGGGCATCACAGGCAAAGCAGAGGAAGTCTTTGGGGGGTAGTAGAACATATCCAAAGGGATGTCATCCAGGTCCGTGGTATGGAGCTGTAGTCCGCCTGCAAAGCGTCTCAAGGGCGGGGCCAGAGGAGACACAGAAGGTGGGGGAGGCGGGGGCCCTGTGGTCATCTGGGGGTGGTAAGGAAGTTCTGTTATTGTCCACACTGACTAGTGCTCCACACGGTAATGCATGGAATGCAATGCTTTTCTAATCTGTTTCTGTTGGAGATCCATTCCCTCAAAAAAGAACTATGGGGGCACCACTCTTTGCCAGTTGGTTGCCCAAATGAACCCACAAGGCTGGTAGAGAGTACCCAAGTACAGGAGAGACCCAAATGATACCAACTGGGAATGGTAAGTCAGGCGGTCAGTCAGCTTCGCCTCTAAACAGGAACACAATTTGAGTGTGTAAAGGGCATGCTTAGTAATTACAGTAAGACAACAACTCTGAGATAAGCCCAGAAATACAAGACATATGCCCCTGTGCAACAGAGGAAGGGGGATGAGCTGGCAGGCCGCATGGGTCCTGGGCAGTGGGAATGGGTGCCAGTGTGGCTGGTGATATTTGTTACCATGCCTCCTGTTATCCTCAAGAAGGATCATGCTGAAGGTAGCTGGGGGTTCTGTGCAGAAAGAAGGGCCCTGTTACCTCTGAAATCTCATTATCAGCAGAGGAAATCTGCTCCAGGCGAGTCTGACAGAGCCTTTCCACCCAGTACTGAATCTTTTCCGATTCCTCAAGGTCTTCTCGCTCAGTCTCAGACACCTGGGACCCAAGACAAGTGCCAAAAGGAAAGGACAAAAGGCACACTTTGAATCCCATGGCAGCACTGCTCCAAAACCAGGAGAGCACTGGAAAGTACCAGAAATCACCTGTCTAGAGCAAGACTCAAGCTAGTTCCACCTGACCTGCAGGAGGTGGAAATGAGGGTGAGGGCCAATGTGACTTAACAGCACTTGCAAGCAAAACCAGAGAAGGGGCTTATGTATTGTCAGGCGACAGTCCAACCCCAGGGTATTCACAGAGTTCTCCAAGAAGTTTTTTTTTTTTTTTGGTTGCCTCCTTGTGCATTCCAAGTTTAACTTATCCTTGATCTTAGTTTAACTTACCCTTCCCTCCTCCAGGGTGTCTTGTCTTTCAGAAGCACAAATTGAATCTTATTGTTAATTTTGTAGCTAATTCCTTCCTAATGTCAGACCTAATACACTTCACATTTTCCAGGACTTCTCTGTGCTTATAATCTAATCAGCTTGGCATTCTGATTCATGGAAGCATTAAAGAGAAGCTGAAAGAATAATACCTGTGGATAGGGAGTTAAGGGTTGGAACTAGTAATTGCTTATGCTGTGATTGCTTTGGACATGTCTGGCAGGAGACAGTCTTAGATAAATTCCTAAGTTAATGAGATCCAGCTGCAGACACACCCACCTTCTGTTGAAGGGAGCAGCCTTAGACACATAACCTAATTGGGGCTATCCTCAGCCTTACCATCTGTGCAAAGGGGTTAGCCTTAGCTAAGCCCATATATTCAGAGTGAAGTCAGCTTAGGGAAACCTGGTTTTGCACTCCAAATTTGGGTAGAGATCCGAGATTAATGAAGGCCTATAGACAAAGGGAGTGGAGGGCTAACTGAAGATCTATAGCTAGCCAGAAGGGTTAACCTCAGACTCGGCTTTGAGCAGAGAGACCAGCTTCATCACCACATTGTAGATAGAGAATCTAGACAAATTCATTTTGTTGGGGCAGAATAAAAGGGACAAACTCAAACCTCCAGCCAAGTGTATTAATGCCTAGACTGAGACCATCCGGGCAAAAACGCTAGCCTCAGCCTAGAGTCAGTAGGAGGCAGTGGGCTAGCTTCATTCTCAAGCATGGGCTTAACCTTGCAGCTGATCTTAGACAGCCCTGGCAGGAGGGAGGGCCTCACTCTCCAGACTGGAAGGGAGGCACTGCCCATCCTTGAACTATCTGCAGGAAACAACTTGAGCTGTCCCCCTGGCACTATGGTCCCAGGGATGCTCACCTGATCTGTGAGCAGAACACATACCTCCTGAGCCAGCCGGTTGATCTTTAGTTGCTTTTCCTTCTCCAGCATTTCCTCTTTCTCTTTGTAAAGCTTTTGTTCAAACTCCAATTCCTTTTTATTCTTTCTCAACTCCTGTAGGCTGTCATACTTGGCTTTCTTCTTATCTTTTCCTTTCTGAGCAGATGTAGCATTGTTTATATGACAAAGGTTACAAGATAGGGTTGGCACTAGCATAGGACAGCAAACAGGGCATTTGATCCTCAGACAATAGCCAGTAACCACCCCATAGTGAGCCCTAGCCCCAGCTCTGCTGTACCAAACTGAGCATCAGATCTCAGGCTAAAGACAATCAAGATATATTCCTTTGCCAGCCAGAAAAACTGGCTTACTAGTTCACTAACTAGCCATGTGACACTAGCTAGATTCCTCAACCTCTCTGGACCTGATTCACCTCATCTCTAAAGTAGGAAAAAAATAGCTGCTGCCCTAGTTTTCATTCAGTGCCCATGAAATAGTATCTATGAAAAGGTATTGTGAACTTCAAAGTGTAATCTGAATAAAAGACCCTGTACTGATTCCCTAGTATCTGGACACATGCTGTCTCCATCATCTGAAGAGAAAAGTAAACATGTTCAGATGCCAGAGAGGTGTTTTAAGAGATTCTAGAAAGTCTTGGAGAGCTGGTAAATCTCTTCTGCAAAGAATTACTCTCCTGGGGTAGAGGAGGCAAAAGATCCAGACCTGGGGTCGGAGTCAGGGACATCAGATATGGTCCCCATGTGGACCTTGCATCTAGAGAGTCCAAACTCAGGGCTCCCTCAACTGAGGACTAGCTGGAAACTACAGCACAGGGTGACGTGGTCTGAGGTGACAGGACTAATTTCTTTACACTGGTCACAGGGTTCCAATGGATATTGGGAGTCAGATGAATGGCAAATGTACCTTGCTGGAACTGGACCCACAAAAGCGAGCCCTCTTTCCTGGCTACTTCTCTCATTTCCTTTGTAGGTACTGTGCATTCTCCTCACGTAGGAGTTAAGGCTCAAGGTGAAATCCCTTTCCCAATGTCAGATAGCTAGTAAGTGATTGCACCAGGATTCAAGCCTGAGAATTCCAGATCGCAGTACTGATAAGCTAGGGGCTAGGGGAACATGGCAGAAAGGAAGTCATCCCCCTTCACACACAGCACAAAGTACAGAGCTGACATGCAGGAGAGAGGATGCAGAGTCCACACTCAGGGCAAGTCCACACTCAAGAGGAAGCACCCCATTCACTGAGCTCACCTCCACCTCTAAGAAGTCTTCCTGGGCCTGCTCTGGGATTTCCTGACTCAACTCAGCTTCAAAGGTTAGGAATGAGGAATGTGGGTTGCCCAGCCATGGACACACAACATTCAACTAAGCTGGGGGGATGATGGGTCATTATAGACCTCTATAGACTCATCCTGTCCCATCACTCCACTTCTATACACATCTGAAATGCTTTGGAAATGGGACCTACCTCAAGAGAAGTCTATGGGCCTCTTGCGAAAATGGTTTTCTTTGCTTCTGAGTCCTTGCTTCTTTGCCTAGACTGTTCACTAGGTTCTTAGCTTATTTCAGAAATGAATCACTGACAACACGTTTTAGGTTCAGACAGCAATTCTCCAAAAGGAGCAACAAATACTCTGTCCAGTGGCAGCTTGCTAGATTAAGGGCATGACCTCCCACAAGGACCAGCATGATATTGATGGCCACTCTGTGGGTTTAGAAACAAACCAGCAATGCTAAGACATTAGAGCAAGGCTCCTTGGTAGAGTGGGCCAACAGCAGACAGTTTCTGCCTCATCCCTAGGCAAGTAAAATTTGCCTACAGATGCAAAGGGGCAAATGGCCCACAATATTGCCTTGTAGGTACAGGAAACGTGTCCAGGTAACTGCTCCAGGCAAGTGTGTGAATCTGCCTTCCCTGCAGGACTGTGGGCTATTGGTGGGGTTGCTCTGAATGATATATTCAAGGAATTCTGCTGAGAGATCTTAAACAGAACTATGAATTTTCCAAGGCTTGGTATAGACCGTGGGACCACAGGCTGGAGTTCTTGAATCCCTGAGGGATTTACTGCCAAGGTGGGAATAGAAGACACTGAGATTTTAGGCACTGATGATGGCTGTGGATAGCCACCTTTGGTTTCCCAGGGACTCAGTGGTTCAGTTGCTGACAAAGCATCTCCCGTGCCTCAAGGCAAAATAATGATAGTTTTCGAGAGATGGTATGAGAGACATCATTGTATTGTCCTTTCCGCTGCCAGTTAATTCATGGCAGATGTTTCATTCTGATCTAGACTGAGAGGAGAGTCAGACAGCACAATGTGCTACCTACAAACAACCATTCTCTTTTGGAAATAAAAATGAAAAAAAAAATCAGCTGTTTCTGGAATTATAATGGAACTGATGAAAAGGACAAGGCTAGCCCTGCCTCTTTACCAGTGGCAAGTTTCAAGTGAGATGATTTGTGCACAGGAGATTCTAGCTCTTTCACATTTGCATCATTATGAGTGCCTGGAAAACAAAAAGCTTATTTGTCTCCTTTTATTATTTTTTCAGTAAAATCCTGTGTGTGTGTGTGTGTGTGTGTGTGTGTGTGCATGTGTGCGCGCGCGCATGTGTGTTTGTGTGTGTGGTGCTCTGGAGTTGAGTTCTAACAGATAGTGGGTGGAAAAGAATTTGCAGTCTAAGACAATGAAAGAACTTGAATCATAGATTTGGCCTGTAAGACAAAGAGCCCAGAGACCTACGAGACTGAGGGTTTTCTGACACTATGATAATGTGGGAAGGAATCCTGGGGGAGCTGTTTTTTAAGTTTATGTGGTTTTTATGAATCCTGATCTAGGCTCCTAGGTAAGGAAAATATTGTTGTCTGATAGACTCATAGGAATGTTCTGGAAAAATGGGTAGATTTTCTTGGTACATCTGATATGCCCATTTTTCAAGCAGGAAGAAGTTATGTATCAAAGTCACCTGGCTGTTAGTGCATTGGTTTCTGGGGGACAAACTTATTGTCACAGAGAGCTGGTCAAGTGATAACATGCAATTTAGCTCTCTCAGATTTATGTCAATAGTCTGATTTCCAAGGACCAAATCATCTCGAATGTCAAAGCCACAGATAATAAGAATGGCATTTTCATAATCAAAATGCCAAAGTGATTAAGAAAAACAAATGACAAATGTAATACGATTTAGAGGGAAAATTAGAACCCTTAAGAATGGAAAGATATATAATCCTGGGTGCCTGCGGAGACATTGTTATGATTTGTGTGACTTTCTGTTGCAACTTCATTCAACAAATTCCTTCCTGGACAGCCAGTCTGCATCTGGCACCATTGATGCTATGACCTGCTCTGTGTACAATACCCTGGTATTTCATTCTGTCTGACAGGTTCCCAGTCATAGCCTCTGGGTCTACATGACAGAATAAATTAGAATTTCCTTCCTTTGGCCTCTGCTGATTGAAACTGGTGCAGAGCCTGATGGTCCTTGAGCATTTCTCATGCCAAGCATTCCTGTCCCACCAACCTTCCACCACAGAACCCTGCCAATGGACATCAGAGAGGTGTAGGTAGGGATAGCCCTCCAAGAGAATGGGCCAGATCAATAGTAAAAGAAATGTTTGGAGAAAGCCACAACCCACAGCAAACTCAACAGCAAACTGGCCTCACCCAGGCCTGTCCTACCTTCCGGATGGTTGGGAATTTGCCATCATAATGGTAAAACCATCCAAAGGCTATAAGAACACAGAGCAAAATGATGAGGTACATTCAGCTGGACCAGAGCATCCATGGAAGTTCAGGTCCCAAAGAATATGTGGCTTTGTGAGATGAAGAATAGTATTGGCAGATCCAACAGCAAAGGCCGCCTTCTGACTCTCCACTTACCTGGCCTACTCTGGAGCAAAACAAACCCAATACCACCTGAGAAAAGTCCCAATTCCCAGGTCCTGGAATGCCTCTCCCCAGGACACAGGTTTCAGAAGTCAGTGCCAAAAATCAGCAAGCAAACTCTTTGTGAAAGGATGAGCTTTCCTAGATCATGGATAATCTTTGAACACAATGTCCCATTGGAAAAGAAAAGAAAAGAAAAGAAAAAGCCCTCCCTATTTGACACCCTGTCCGTCCATCCAAGAAATGGCTCGAGACAAAAGCAAGCCTGGGTCTCTGCCAGACAGAACAAAACTGTCTTGTCTCACAGCACGGGTGAATCTTCCTATTTCAACATGGAAAGAGGCAGTGGCCAGGGCAGCTCTGGAGGAACAGCAGTGGCAGCAGCGGGAAGATGTGCTCCTGGAACATGCCAGATAAGCAAGGCACAGCCTCTATTCTTTATGCCAGAGCAGTATCTAAGACCTGAGCTCCCTGAGAGCAGGAGTGATGGCTTAAATAATTGCCTACCCTTGGCAATGAGAGCTAGAATATGCTGTTAAAAGCCCCTTACTGCACCAAGTCCTACTTCCTCAGTTGTTGGATTTAAGAGGCATCTAGAGCATCCTGGGGGGAGAGGCCAACAGCAGCTGTGGACCACTGGGGCTCAACCAGCAGTTCAGATGCACATGTGTCTAGTCACTGATTTCTCATCCAGGCCATGTATATCCTGTCTCTAAAGTTTTGGGCCACAAAGGGGGTTGGAGGAGCTTCCCAGACTCTAGAGGTCCCCACCACAGGCTGGCCCCTTGGAGCCAGTGTCTACACTGCTTCAGGAGGAGGCAGACAGTACAAGCAGGGTAGCCAAGCCAGAGAGCGAAGCAGGGGTGCCAACCTGCTGTCCCTGCTCCTCCGTGCCTCCATCCAGGTCATCCGTAGGCTTGAGCTCAGCTTCCATTCCCTGATCATCTACTAGGGGAAAAGAGGAGCAAACTGGTGAAGTGAGAGGATGTGGGACATTGAGAAGCCAGAGATGCTTTCCAGGAGCCTGAGCACCTGTGACCAGCCTCCTCCAGGGCAGCTGTGAGGTCAGGGGCAGCAGCTGGGCTCAGAAGCCCAGAGCAAAATTTCTTGCTCTAGTTGGTGCACCAAGTGCTTTTAACCTCCGTAGCTTTAATTGCTCTTTCTGCAAAATGGATGAACAGCAAGGGGACTCTGATCTGATAGGGACAAGAGAACAATTTTGAGGCATTGGGTTGAAAGTGGGCAGTGTGGTGAGAAGGGTGAAATATCTGTTAAACTCATTTGAAGGCCCAGGCTTGCCATAGGAGGATGTATCTTTCATCTTCTCATCATCTCTGCCTAAGGGTTCTGGATCTCCCGGGGAGTGTCTGAGATTTGCAGGCAGCAGATGGAGGCTTGGGAAGAGACTTCAAAAGGAAATGGGGCACATTTCCTGTTAGGAAAACAGGAATTTTTAACCATGTATGGGGAAAACAGCAAACCATCCATTCTAGCTATGTGTAAACTAGACTGGCTTCCCTGATACATGGTGGAAAAGCTTCCGGATGAGCAAGGTGTTAATACTTGGAAGTTTCCTTGTCCATGGGCCAATGAGAAGGCTGCACATTGTCTCTTTGTTTTCAATGTTAATCACATTTACTCAGTGGGACAACACTGTTGTTCCCTTTTCAACCAACAGAAGACTATTTAGTCATGCAATGGGAGTACAAAAGATTGCCTAACAGTTTTGGTAGGAAAAACTCTCAACTTCCTATCATGGGTCTATGGGACAGGGGGGTAACTGATAGGCTCCAAGAGAGGGGGGAGGGAAAAAGAGAGAGAAGGAAAGAGAGTGAGAGAGAAGGAAGGAAATAGCTGGAGATCTCTTACTTAAACCTTCTCATCTCCAAGTTCTGGGTCCTTTCATATACTCCCTTAGTCTACACTATGACTAAGGGTCTTTTAGGGGCTTCTGTGACAATGTGTGCTAGTTCTAAGGGGTTGGCACAATGTTAGGGTGCTTCTGGCTGACCACAAGTAGATGAGTTTGAAGCAACTGTTTGAGCCCCTCTGGAGAGCCAGGATTGCATGTGTGTGTAGCCGGGTTGGAGGAATTAGTTCCATCTACGTGCTTAGGCTACAGGCTTAAGTCTTAGGCTCAAAATGTCCTATGTTCTCTCTTTTTTTTGTTCTAAAACACAGGGTTCACCTTCACAGGGAATGGAGAGGTGGGAATTGAGCAAGGTCCTGGGAGACCTCACTGCACTTTCTGATTCTGGTAGGAGTACAAATTGGAGCTAAACTGTCAGAGCATATGGAGATGGATGGCTGCAGCCACTGCCCCAGGTGAGCTGGAGAACTCAACCATCAATAGCATGCTTTGTGGCACTGCCTCAGAATATAATATGTGTATCCTGAACAATGACAAAAATTCTTGCTCCTTTTATTCGCAAAACAATTTGGTTAACAAGTGTTAAAATAAATAGCAAGTGGAAGGTATTTATTTTCCATCATTCCTGAGAGGATGTGTTTGCTGTGAAACTGAGATCCAATTCCTAGGAAGGTACTACATTGACTCGGATTACCTTCATGAGAAGCAATTAAAATCGATTTCTCTCCTTCTGAAGCTCCTATTTCATTTGTAAGAGCAAATTAGCTTTCCATCTAAAACACAGCATATTCACTGGGAATTAAGCTTGGGCTTCATTTTCAGCTAATATTGAGTGTCATAGGGTGGCTGATGAGAGGGTGCTTTGTCCTTCTGAGAGGACCACAAGATGACACTGTGTCCTGTTTGCCAGGAAGGACTAGACTGGGAGTTGTTTGTTTGCCCTGCACCAGGGATGGGTGAAATGGAACCATCCAGATGTTCTGCACTCTTCCTTAGTCTAAGTGACCTGTGTTAGAAAGCTTGACACCCAAGCTTGAGCCAAAGCTAGCCAAACCCTATTCAAGCATTCCAACTGGCTGCCACAAAACAGAAGTGGGGAATCTTGGTTCTCAGAACCAGATTCAGATTCACCTCCATCTACAGATTACCCGAGCCTGGGCCTGTGCTTATCAGGTATAACTCTAACCCATCTTGGAAGTGGAATACATACTCATCCAGGAATCCTAGACTTGTGATGGTCATAGCTTCCCCTTGTCTTACTTCTGATCCCTATCTCCCATGAGCTTATGAGGAAAAGAGACCCCCCTTTCTGCCCTAGCAGCTTGAGCATCTCTTAAAGAGGCATTCTGGAATCTTGATTGGGAGCAGATGACTAGGGAAGGAGGTAGTCGAGGTCTGGATTACAACTGGAGATGAGCACATAGGGCCCACAAAAAGGAGATGGGAATGCTGAGGTCCCAGAAAAGTGCATCCAGCAGACCACAGCTGAGGGATCTCATGGTCCTCTCCCTGCCTGCCTCTCTGAACCAGCATGACAGTGACCGATATGCTGGGAGGTAGGTGATGGGGCACTTCAAGCCAGCTCCTCTCTCAGTTACCCATCACCTCAGATCAACAGTGCTCTTTCCTATTTCACCCAGGCCATGTTCAGAATGTGAATGGAAGAGGCTATGTCATCCATCAAGCTAAGTAAGATTGTCATCCCATTGCACACTTCCACTTTTGCACAGATCCCTATCCTTTATACAGCAGCCCAGGAGCCTGCCTGCTTTGTGCTGTGGAGGAGCTTTATGGAGTAGGCCCAGAACAAGGAAAATGACCGCTGGAAGATGGCCCCTGACACATGGCTGTTCTCCATGTATAGAAGGAAGCTCAGAAAACCATGACTAGTTACCTAGGGAGATGGTGGTGACCCGAATTTAGCCCCCTTTAATTCCAGGCCCTAGAAAGTCAGTGCCTGCTCCCTACCCCCGCCATAATACATACACTTTGGCTTGCGAAGGGGTACTGGGTGCACCTCAGCAGTGATGGTTTTAGGCAAGATGAGTGGTTCCTTCGAGCCCCAGTCTTCTTCCCACTGCTTCTTAAACTTTTCTTCCTCTTCCACAATCCTAAAATGAGACCCCCACCCCCAAAGACTGTAATTGGAATAAGAACTTTGGTAGGCCCACCTTCTGCCTCCCAGAGGACCACAACCAGACCAAGCCTCATGGTTCTAGTGTTCTAGACCTGGTGTTCTAACCTGAGTGTGAACGAAGCCTGAGCAATTATATAAGACTATGCTCCAGTTGCCCTGCTATGGCAGGCTAGATTTAAATTAAGGGATGGCTGCAAATAAGGGAGAATCTATGAGCCAGGTCTGGAGGTCATCCCTGGCTGCCTGCACTCCTGTAAGCATGCTCATGTCCGTTTAGACACGTGTGTAAATACACACGGATCTGAGCTACTCACTGTTCCATCTCCTTCCGGTATCTCTCATTTTCTTCAGCTGCCTTCTGGGCGATTTCCTTTCTCCTTCTGAAATACACATGGGCATGTGTGAGTTTACATAAGACGAGTCACCCCTTCCCTATGGCTCATTCCTGATGTGAGAACAGTTTTAAGTTTTTCTGCAAACTCCCTTTCAAAGACTCCTGTATCAGCTCGGGTGGGGGGGGGCGGGCAGGAGGGGGAGATCAAGAAAGCTATCCAACAAAGTCTGGCCCCTGTGCTCCTGGATGGTTTTGTCTGGTGCTACTGTGCAGAGATTCTGAGTGCTACCAAAGCCAAGTGCCAGGTTTTCATACCATCCTCTAAAGTCCTGGGTGAAGTGACTGAAGACAGGAAAGATTTAAACTGAGTGAGGGTCCTACCAGGCCCCAGAGCAAAGCTAGAGGCTGCTAACTAGGTGTGGACCCTCCAGGCTGACTCTGTGATAGAGAAGAAGGACACATCCTTTTGTCTTCCTATTCCAAACACTTATTCAGTGCTGAGAATGTATCACATTTGTATTTTGACAGTAGTTGCTGAATTATGAATTGCACACCTCATTGATTCTCTAGTCCATTATTTCAGCCACCTGAGGGGTGAGACACTTACCATCATAGGTATGTGGCCATACAAGAACTCCCAGGAACTCCTGGAACCAGATTGTCTGAATGTGAATCCTAGCTTTGCCTTGTGTGGCTTTGGTGATGACTGGCTTCACCTCTCTGAGTCTCAGCCTCTAAAATGGGTTAATATTACCTACTTTCCAGGGCTAGTGGAGGAATTATATCCTAAAATAAGCCAAGGTCCTAATACAGCACACAGGAGGTACTCAACATGTCCAGAGACCAGAGATCTCCTCAGCAAAGTGCGAGGAGCAGATGGTTTGAAGCAGGGGATGGAAAGGTGGACCTGCCCTTGGGCCCATGTGGTCTGAGGACAGATCTCATTCGGACTGTGGATGAAATTGGCCCAGGTGGAAGAGGAAGTAGACAGGAAGAAAGTAGATGGGATTTGGGAGCAGAATTGGGGTCTAGGAAGAAAGTGGATGGGATTTGGGAGCAGAATTGGGGTCTAGGAAGAAAGTGGATGGGATTTGGGAGCAGAATTGGGGTCTAGGAAGAAAGTGGATGGGATTTGGGAGCAGAATTGGAGTCTAGGAGAGTGGGTGGGGTGTCCTGGGTAGGCTACTCACTGCCGCTCCATCTCCTGCTGCTCTTGGAGAATCTTGCTGGACTCCATGGCCAGCCGCTTCTGCATCAGGAGCTCCTGACGCTGCAGCTCCCTCTGCCGCACCCCCTCCAACCGCTCCCGATCCGTCATGAACAGCTCCCGGCCCTTAGTGGGAGGAAGAGAAGTCCCTTGTTCAGTTCCCCAGGGGAATTTGAGCATTTACTGCCCAACATAAAAGTGGTCAGTTCTCTCGGTGCCATGCATTGTGACTCTGGTAGTCTCTGTCTCAAACTTCTTGTAGGGCAGAAGTTTTTTCCTTCTGCTGTCAGGTCTTCAAAAGAGAGCTTTGGCCCTTCTTTAAAAAAAAAAAAAAGCTATTTTTTTCCCCTTATCTTTAAGTAGTTGTACAGAGAAATTGGCCTTTCTGGAGAGTCTGTCACAGAGATCAGGGGTCAGGTGAAGGTCTGGAGTTGGGGACAGGGGTCATGGGGTTCCCATCACCTCATTCTGGACTTACAGCACCAGCTACAATGGAGATGGTCAGGCTGCGGCTACTCTTCAGCACATTCACAGCCTGTAAAGACAAGACGGACTGTCAGTTGGACTGAAAATAAACCAGAGCAGTCCAGTCAGAGAGCATGGAAGATCCCAGATACTATGGGGTAAGAAGTAGAGTAGGGACATGATAATGATGATGAAGGGTTATAGGTTAAGGTCTCCTCATCTTACCTCCTTGTGGTCCAGGTTGGAGAAGTCGATGCCATTGACTTCGACAATCTGATCCCCTGTCTGATGGAAAAACAAAGTAGGATCAGGGTGTTGGCATCATCCTTACATTCATCATCTCCAGGAAGGCCTCTGCCAGTTTGCCAGACATAGATATCGGTTTTTCAGATGGCTGAACATCAACCCTTCTTACTGAGAAGACTGGTGGAAAGCTCTAATGGGAGAGCCTCAAGTTCATATGTGCAACCTTTACATCCTATCCTATCAGCTAGCAAATACTATACCATTAGAGGTTAATTTCTTTGGCTGAATTCAGATGTTTGCTTTGCAAATTTAGTTCTCAGACACAGGAGGCATTGGGCATCTCAGGTATCAGAGACTGTTGTTGAAGCATCTTCCTAACAATAATTAGGGCTAATGTTCATTAATCATTATGTACCTAGCACAGATATAGCATATGTATCGTTCATTTCATCCACACAATAACCCAAGAAGGAAGGCTCCCCATTTTACATATGAGACACAAGGACATGAATTAAATAACTTGTCCAAAGAAGAGGTCAAGAGTTTCAGCTCTGGGGCTGGGAATGTGGCTTAGTGATAGAGTGCTTGCCTAGTATGCATGAAGTCCTGGGTTTGATTCCTCAGTATCACATAAACAGAAAGAGCCAGAAATGGCATTCTGTCTCAAGTGGTAGAGTGCTAGCTTGAGCAAAAATACTCAGGGAGAGTGCCCAGTCCCTGAGTTCAAGCCCCAGGACTGGCACAAAAAATAGTTTCAGCTCTGGCATCAAACCACCTGGGTTTGAATCCCAGCCCTACCATATCAGGTACACAATCTTGGGAAAATCACATACATTCTCTGGTTCTGTTTCCTCATCTGTAAATGGGGTACTATAAACAGTACCTAAACCTCAGAGTTTCTATAGGGATTAAAACACAGTCCAGTGTAAATAAACACAGAATGTCAATTTGGTTGTTACTAAAACATTCCCAAGTTCAGGACCGATGACTTTCAGAGCTGGAGACCACTGAAGAGGAGTCAGATATCACCCACTCTGAAGCCTTCTATTGGAGAGTGAGTTCTAATGAGCAATCATTAGCCAGTGATGACCAAGAGAGGGCTTTGTGCTCACAGTCTGACCCTACTGCCACTGGGCCAGCACCAGGTCACTCACCTCCAGACCTACTTCCGCAGACAAAGATCCAGGCTTCACATGGCTGATGAAGATGCCAGGCTTCTGAATAGGGCCACTGGAAATGCTGTGGGAGGTGGGAATGTGGGTGAGGCTCTGCTCTCTTGTCATCTGGAGTCCTTGCTCATTCTCAGTGGCCTGCCTGTCACCTGAGTGTCTAAAGCTCAGACAATGGGATACTCACAAGCTCAGGATCCAAGGAGGCCCTGGGTGTCTCTCTCCCTTCCAGCATGTCTTCAATTGCTACCCTGGGCAATAGCCTTAGAAAACTACTTGTGATTTTCCCCTCTATCCAGTTCCTCACCCAATATACCATATGTCTATTTCCTGTTTCTGGAACTTCCTGTCATCCCTTATGACTCAAATTCATCTCCTCTATTAGATTTTTCACTTGACTCATTTTGTATCCCAAGATTAAGGATGGCACTTGTACTGTTATTTTCCCTTCCTAGATCACTAATTGATTACAACACTCTTCCCCATCAAACTGAATACAGAGTTAGAATCTTTGCAGAACAGTACCATAGGCAGCCATTACTAATTGATTGGAGATGGCACAGATAGGAAACCTGTTTTCCACCCCTTGTTCAGGATGAAGCTCTATCAGAGTCCTTGTTACCCTATGTTGTAACTACACTAAGTTATCATTTTCCAGAAAGAAAGAACTTTTTTTAAATCATTTATAAAGGTGTTAAGTGATATGAATTAAACAAAATGGATTAATAATCATAGCTAATATTTATGAAATGAAGTATTCCAACTTCCTAGGGCCGGTAAGACTTGAACCCATGATCGGCAAAAGGAGTCACCAGCACTCAGTCAATCAGGATAGGAATCTTCATTAGCTGTACGGCGACTGATCCCCACTATAAAGACAGTAAATACCAGTCCCAATTATAGTTCAGGGGAGGTGATTTATAGTAAAAAAGCACAAAGAAGCCACTCACAGGTGGCCAGCTATTTTGCAAGGCTCAGCTAGCTGTGCAAGTAAGCAAAAAACAGAAGCTGGATAGGCAGTTAGCCTTGAGCAAATCTCTGCAATTTTAGCTGGTGCAGCAGTTCTTGGTAAAACTGCAACTGTCTCATTCCCAGGCCTAGGGTAGTGACATTTCTTACTGTTTTTCTCAACTCTACTTCTTCAAAGTTTTTCTGGGCTGGAGTCTCTCATCTCAACCTGTTTTGTTTTGTTTTTTTTTTTGGCCTGGTCGTCGGGCCTGAACTCTGGCTTGGGCGCCGTCCCTCAGCTCTTCAGCTCAAGGCTAGCGCTCTATCACTTGAGCCACAGTGACACTTCCGGCTTTTTTCTTTTTGCTTATGTGGTGCTGAGGAATTGAACCCAGGACCTCATGCATGCAAGGCAAGCGCTCTACCACTGAGCCACTTTCCCAGCCCTCTCAACCTGTTTTCTACACAACTAGCTTACTACCTACCAGACATTAAGCTTAGTACTTTACTTCCTTCATAAGCCTATGAGATGGGTGTTAGTACTCCCAATTCACAGGCTTAATTCAAGATCCTGGATCTCAAGTATAGAATTGACTTCTGAATGGCTATAGCACCTGAAGGCTTAACAAGTCCTCATGAGGCCTTAGGCCTGTTTGGAAATCCCTGCCTAACTCTTAAGAAAGTGCATAGGTAATTGGTGGTAAGGGAACTGTGACAAAAATGAACAGGTGGACAGTAACTCAAGGGCCCCTCCAAGGAATGTGGCTCTGCCTTTTAACCTCAATTTTCTCCTCTTTAAAATGGAACTTGTTAGTGCTGTCCCTCTGGCCCTATAACTGCTTGTGAATCTCAGAGGGGAAAGAAAATAGGCACTATAAGATCATCATCATTTATATAGGATAAGTCCCATGACAAGTGTCCTCAGATGCCGTGGTGAGGAAGGGGAGAGATGCTGGGGGTCTGATGTGGTATACTGGTTGTGACTGAGCCCAAGGGTGTGAGTGCCACCCACCTGCAGCCAAGGCCTCGGGAACCCACCAGGCTGATGAAGACCTTCTTCTCTTTGCTTGTTCGACTCCCAGGGGAGCCTAGACTGCCACGTCCACCCTGGAAGGAGGAACAGAAACAGAGTTACTGGGTATCTATGTGCATGAAAGTAGCCCTTGAGCCTGTGAGACCTAGTGAACACTGATGAATTCCCGCCGGCTAGAGGGCCACAGTGCTCCTTAAGAGGTGAGCTCTGCCAACTAAGGGTCCACCATCCACACAGGCATTCTGGGCATTCTGGGGGCTGTGTGAAGCCCTTGAGGATATATCCCCAGAGCAAGCTCTCCGTTCCATAACAGCTGTCCATCCTGGAAGACCAGCCTGTCCATGCCCCATCATAGGTAGCCCTGGGCCTTACCCCAGATTCGGACACAAACTGATCCACATACTGCCATTTGAGGGGCTCATCAGGAGAGCTGAAGGGAAGGGGAAATAGAAGGATGATGGTTAGTGAGAGATGTTCAAGGAGCCAGCCTCCAAGTCCAGATCTGCCATGGTTGTAGCCTTTGCCCAGGAGCAGAGCTGGCCTGGAGCCTGGGGGTAAAACCAGACCCCAGGATTTGGATGCTATGCTCACCTCTTCACAGGTATCAGGCCAATGTCTGTGGGAGACAGACACAGGTTAGAGTGGATCCTCTGTTCTTGGGGCTGTACACTTCCACCTCCTTCCTCCCAGCCCCAGCCTCACTCACGTCTCACTTTGATGGACACAGTCTTCTTGGTGCGTATGAGGTTGATGACTTCTTCGTGTGTGCAGGAGGAGATGGAATATCCATTGATCCGGACGATTTCATCCCCTAACTTGGCCAAAGAGAGAGCAAATGAGCCCCAGGGGGAGGGAGTGGCAGGTGGCAGGGCAGGTCTTTGACCAGACACTCCTGGCCTGCTCTCTAAACAAGGGACTGACAGCCATGCTGCCACTGGGAACAACTTTGATGTGTACCCTAGTACTTCATCCCAGGCAACCTTCCCAGGGCAGACAGCACTTCCAAGTAGTCTTTCTTACAGATGAGGAAACCAAGAGATGGGTGAGGTACTTAGGTAATGGGCGGCAGGACTGGAATAGGACTCAAGACTATGCTTTTACTCTGGTGCTCCCTTCATCCCATTGAGGAACCCATGCAAATCCAATCTCCAAGCAGCCCTACCAGGCCTTTGTCCCACCCGCTCTTGTGTGGATGGCTCTCCATCTCCGTTAATTACTTCAGCATCGCAATTGAGTAGGAGTGAAGGCTTCACCCAAGCTCATACCAACACAAATACACAATCTTTCCTTTTCCATTTGCAGAACATTCAATGAACATTTTGTGGTCCAAATCTCTAACTTCCTATTATAGGAACAACAAAGAACAACGAATGAGCCTTGGTATCCAAATATCCTGGGTTCAGATCCCTGCTTTTTTTTCTTATGAACTTGTGATTTGGGGCAAGGTTTTGAACTCTCTGAACCTCAGTTGCCCTTACCTGTAAAATGGGAAGTACTATGAAAATTAGGCAAGCTCGTGCCAGTGTCTAGTACATAGTGCTCAATAAATAGTTGCTGTTGTTACCATTATGCCTGAGCGCTTAGTATGCTGCTCAGCTCTCTCTTCTCAGAGCTTAGGTCATTGCAGAATGAGAGGAAACATCCATGAAGACATACGTGGAGTTTGAGACCTGAAAGACCAGCTCCGGACACAGACCATAATGAAATTGATCACTGATGGACACTACTACTTCTTCTTTTTTTTTTTTTTTGGGTCCGGTCGTGGGGCCTGAACTCTGGGCCTGGGCACTGTCCCTCAGCTCTTCAGCTCAAGGCTAGTGCTCTACCACTTGAGCCACAGCGCCACTTCCAGCTTTTTCTTTTTGCTTTTGTGGTGCTGAGGAATCGAACCCAGGGCCTTGAGCATGCAAGGCAAGCGCTCTACCACTGAGCCACCTTCCCAGCCCTGGACACTACTACTTCTACCTCATGGATCAGTCCTGTCATGCCTCAGGGAATAACCAAATTGCTGAAAGACCTTCCTGTATCGTATCGGATGATGAGACTGAGAGTCAGGAGACTCAGAAGAGTGAAGTTACTTGCTCAAGCCCATCCAGCAAGCAAACAGGGCTGCTGGGAATTGTAGTCAAGTCTTCTTGACAGAAGACAACAAATGTTGTCTCTTGGGCTCCTGGAAGCAGAGAAGAAGGGCATGTGGCCAAGCTTGGCTGCAGTCCTCTGTATCTTGCCCTCTCTGGATCCCTATCACTTGTCAGTTCCCTCCAGACTCATGGGTCAGCAGAGATTGCCCTGTCCATTGTACAGAGGACAACAGGGCACAGAGGATCATTCTCTAGTCCTAGAATATACAGTCTGTCCTGTGCAGGGCAGAGGACAAACAAAAAGATGGAACACTCTTGAAGAAAACTGAAAAGTATCCAGTAGGCAGCAAGAACAGATGAATGGAGCCCTAAGATTAGGTCCAATTGAAGGGTTCAAGCCCTCATAAATAATCAGAATCTCTAATTCAGTCAGGCTGTCTGAATCTGCCCTTCCCCTGCCTTTCAGAATCTTCTCCCTGTTTCCCTCAGACTTGAGAAACTTGAACCTTGGACAGGTCAATGGATGCAAACATTTTTCTCCAAGTTTCTCTCTGTTGAGTTCCCTGTTTTGTTCCTAAAGGGAGTTTGCCCAGGTCCCCATTAAAATGATTCCCATGAAAGCCTGGCTTGAGTTGCGGGATCAACTTCCCTCTCCCCCTAGCTACTCATAGAATCCTGCAAAAGGGCCTTTGTGCAGAGAGCATGGAGACATGATGATCTGAGGGACAGAGGGGACAAAGGGACAAAGAAGGACTGAACCTGTCAGCCCCAGAAAGGGTACATAATTCATAAGCCTAGAAGCAGCTGAGAAGGTGAAAGTCTGAGTTTCATTAAATGCCTTCCTGCCCCCAGCTATGGGGCACTGCTGAAAACACTCGTACTGGGAGGAGAGCTTGTCCTGGAAAAAAAAAAAAAAAGAGAGCCCAGCTGACGCCAAGAGAGGCACTCATTATGTTTTCTTCCCTGGTTGAGTTTCTGGGCTGGAAAATGTGCCACAGAGGAAAGGAATAATGAAGGGGCTGAAATTTCAGCCGTCACCAGGAGCTGTGAGACAGGGATTTAGAACAAAGCAATGTCTGTCAGCTCCCTGCCTCCACCCCGTACTCCTTGGTGTCTGGAACCATTGGAGCTGGAGGCCCCTGGAACCCCAGGCTGCGCCATTGATTGGGATGCCGATAATAGTCACTATGGAAACTCCTTTACCTGGACAGACAAAAACCCCAGACCTGACTCTGGGGGAGAGGCACTTGGGGTGCTGAAGAGAGACCTCTGGCTGGCACTAAGAAACTCGGGTTCAACTTCTAGCTCTGCCACTTACTGGCCTCTGAACCTGTATTAATTTATAAAATGAAGGTGACTCATCCAACACAATAATGAGAAATGAACATAAGCCCTTGTCTAGTCCACAGAGTGTAGGTGTCGACTAAATCTCCCTTTCTCTGATGATTTATCAAACACAAGGCATCTACCTGCCAGGCACCGTAATTGTAGTTTCTAGTTTTTGCTTGTTCCTCCTACAACCTGATGAGGTAGATAGTTTTATCAATCATTCCATTTGACAAGTGAGGAAACAGAGGTCTTAGGTCAGATCACTGAAGTTGTACAAGGAACAGAATGGTCCTTAAGGTAGGGTAGTCCAGTTAAAAAGTCTCTGCTTTTAGCATTAAGCTTCAGTTGCCCAGACATGACCACATCTCTCCTTTGAAAGAAGGAGAGATGGAGGACAGGAGACAGTAGCAGCAGGGACAAGGTAGCATCAGTACCCAAGCTTGATTCAAGGAAGCAGGCCTGGATCCTGATTCTGTATTCCTGCAAGTGCATGTCAGAGCATGCTGGCCTCGTCCTCTCGCAGATGCTCAGGAAAGAGAGTGGTCCTTGGCCCTATTCTCTCCGACGCTGCTTATTTACCTGAAGTCCAACACTGTCTGCTTGACCGCCTTTGATGAGGTGGGAGATGAAGAGTCCACAGCCAAACTCAAGGCCACCACGCACGCTGAGGCCAAGGCCTTCGGGGTGCAGTCGATCCAGACGTACCTCCTTTAACTTCCTGTCATGGTGAGGTGATGGGCAGTCAGTGATGGCCCAGCTAGGATCTGGCTGTCAGAGTAGCCTCGCCCTGTCCTGGGGGTTAGCCCTTCCACCCTTCCTCTCACTCCCTCTTCCCTGCCACTGGACTGGTGGCTCTCTCCACACCTGGAGCGCCGAGGGGTCAGTTGGTCATATTCCACCTGGTGCTTCAGCGGAATCAAGGGTCGGATGGCATCAAACAATGGCAGGCGGTTGGGCTCATTGATGACCAGCTTTAGATCCCCCACAAGCACTGTGACGTCCATGGTCCTGAGAGAAATGGAATGCCAGGAGCTTCATCCCCGCTCACGACCGACCCGTGTCTCCCAGTCTGGGTCCCATCCCCTGGGGCCAGGCCTAGGAATTGAGGAGAACTCTCCTGAAAATTCCCAGAACTCCTACCGCTAGGCCAGATGTTGATGATGTCTTTTATACTCTCATCTTCCATCTGGTCTACTGGTAAAAATCTAGAAATTCTGCCATCACATGTCTGCACACCATTCACACCTTCACACAACATTGCCAGCTGCCCGCCAACTTGCTCACTCAATCTTTTCTAAGCCACTCCCCTTCTAAAAACCCTTCCACGGCTTCCTAGTGTTCAGAGGACACAATCCATCCTCCTTGGCAGGCTCAGAGGCCTCCACAGCCTGTCACCGAGGAGCCTCTCCACCCCATGTCATCTTTGTACTCCAAGTCCTGTCCTCCCCCACATTAGCTGTCACTCCCCATTCATGCCTGTGTGTCCACACGTCTGCACCTGTACAGATGCTAGACTCTCAAACTGGGATTCCTTCCAGATACACCACCTGTCAAAATTCTCTTTGTTCTTGCCTGCCCAGCTCAAGCCTTCCTAGCACCTCCCTGCCCCAGCAGTTGGAAGTGAAAACTATACACTTGTATTTTATCTCCCCTTAACAGTTATTGTATTCTAACATGGTAGGATTCTTGAGGGTTTCGGTATCAGTCCATCTCCCCCAACCAGGCCTGGAGTTACTCACTCTGATTCTCACAGCAGGAGCTTCAAGCTGAAATACTGAATGAGTCAAAAAGCAAGTGGGAGGGCTGGGAATGTGGCTTAGTGGTGGAGTGCTTGCCTAGCATGCATGAGGTCCTGAGTTCGATTCCTCAGTACCACATAAACAAAAAAAATTAAAAATTTTAAAAAAAGAACAAAGCAAGTGGGAGAGCAGAGACACATGATTTATGATGGGAGACACTGGCCTTTCTTGTTCTGTCTCAACAAGCATGCTCTATTGAACCTCTCTTGCTATTTGATGAACTTCCTCATCAGATTGTAAGTGATCTGAGAGTAAGGGTAGGTCTTTGTTCACCAGAATACCCCTGCTCCCTAGCCCAGAGAGAAACACAACGTATGTGAACAAACATTTATGGAAACTGTGAATAGGCCAATGGTATGTCTGGGCTCCACTATCTCGAGTTCCTTCCTTGAACATATCTCTGTGGGTAACCCACAAGAGCCAGCCCACACACTTACTGGTGGTACATCCGTAACACATCATAGAGATAGTCCTTCTCTGCATCATTTTCAATCAGAAAATCCACCTGTGAAAGCAAAAGGCAAGATTACAGCTCCAGACCCGGCAGAACCACAGCAGACCCAAGGAGGAGACCATCAAAACCTTCCTGGTAGTTGTTTAGGCTAAGGCTGTGAGGAGAGGAGGAGGCCAGGGGACAGGCTCATATAGCAAACCCATAGAGGTCTTGCGGAGTGCTCAGGAGTGCCTCTCTGCACGGCCACAGTGATCAGGCTAAGCCTCGACCCCAGGGAGCGTGACATACATATACACACATAGGGATATATACCCATACATATATGCACATATAACCTCACATGACATGACACACGCCCACGTCAGTGGTGTCACCCGCACCCCACAACTCTGTCACCTATATCTGGAAGCAGTCCACTGTCTTACCTGATGGTGGCTGTAGTGCCGGATAAATGCTTTCAAAAAGGATTTGGGCCACTCACTCAGATAGCACATCCCACCCTACAGAAGCACTCGATCACTCATTTCCAGCGTGACTTGTTTGCCAGGGAAATTCTTCTCTGTCACTTCTTGGGGTTCTGTCCACTAGGCAGTCTCCTGTCCACTCTTCTTCCCTCCCTGGTCCCTGCATGTCCCCCGAGTAGAAGTGTCAGGTTACATCATTTGCTGACGTCAATGGCTGTGACTCTAAGGTAAGGTTCAGGAGCTGTTTCATTAGCACCTCAATTCCAGGGGAGCTAGTGAGCCAGAAGCCCTACATTCAACTCTTTGGAATAACTCAGTGTGAATCTCTATGGGTTGTATCTTCATCTCTCTCTTCAGCCCAAGACAGAGTAGTAGGACAAGGCGGGACACTGAATGGGTCCTGGGGTCTGTTGAGTTTCCTGGCTCAAGGGCGTGGACT